>NW_008240227.1:681999-721165 GCF_000691975.1 Corvus brachyrhynchos
AGGGAACCCACATGGTGCTGGCAGTACCTCCCTTGCTCAAGAGATTTATTTGAGGCCTGGGCTGAGATGCCCAAACTCATTGCAGTGGTGAGCCCAAGACAGAGCATCCCTCCCCTGACAGGCAGCTCTGTCTCTCTATGCTTTTAGTTTCTTTGGAGCTCAGATTCTCATCCTCCTTACCTCTAGTGCAATGTTTTAGGAACAGATGGGCTTAATTTCCGATTGCTGCCCCCTGAACTTGGGAGGAGGTTTGAGTTTGGAGCCAGTCTGCATCTTGTTCCATGTGAGTCCATCCAGCAGGCTCCTGCCTGCCCTGCCCCTGTGGACACAGAGCCAAGGACCCGGCAAATTCCCCTCTCCGTGATGAGAGAGGCTCTCAGAAGTAAGATTCTCTGTCAGTGGATAAATCTGTCTCCATGTTACCTTAGCAGTGGCAACGGCTGAGCATCTTACGGGTTGATACTGTTGAGATGCTTAGTCTAAGCTCCATCTAATCCTCTTTCAGGGAGCTATCAGGCTGGTGATCTCCTACAAACAGGTTTTCTGACACTAGCCTTGGCATTTTGTGGTTTGTGATCATGCTGCAAGGGTGACGGTCCTGCTGCATCTCTGCTGCTGCCCCTGAGCTGAACCAGAGGTGAAAGGGAAAAGAGAATGAACCTACAAGTTTCTAACCTGAGCTCTGCTGGATTTTGGATTTAGGTGTCTATTCCTGCTTTCATAGGGTTTTGTGGCATGTGATTTTCTTATCCAGCTTCTTGTGGAGCATAAACCAGATTTTTATAACTGTGATTTTGTATTGCATTAACTCTTTGGGGTGTTTTTTTTGAGAGCACCCTCCTGAATCTGGCCTGTTGTGCTTCTGCCTGTGTATCCTGGGAATCCTGTCACTCTTTGGGCATCAATAGCAAATGTAAAGCAGATTTAAATACTTCCATTCCCCTTCTGTGTGTTGAGGCCCCAAATTCAAGGTGGAATTTAGAGGTGTTGTAATGTGCTTGAAAACTCTTGGACTGTTGAACTTGGCAATCAAAACCTGATTCCTGCTTGCTGAGAGTGAGAGCCTTGTGTGTGGTTGCTCTCCATTATCACATTGTCACCCAGACAATGTGTGTGGGGATGGAGTCACCTGGCAGTGGTGCTGGCACAAGGCAGTTGTGGGGACTGGCACCCAGGGCATGGGAGAGAGGCCGTGGGATTTGCTGTTGGTAAGATCTGATCAGCACCAACCTGGTAGTTAGACCTCAGCCCTGGGATCTGGTTTTGACCAGTTTTGGGATGGCCATCATTGCTCCTGGAGCAAGGTGAGCAAAGCCCATTCTGCCACGGGATGGGCTCCCTGCAGGGAGCGATGGCCAGCAGTGGGAGTGAGCAGTCCCTCCTGGAGAGGGCAGATCCCTCGGCACCTCTTCACACTGTCCCCTTCCTCCTGTCTTGCAGGGCTGTGTGTCTGGGGCTGAGCCAGGTGCCCCCTGCTCCGCACTGGGTCCCATGAGACAGGCAGGACCACCCTGTCCCTCGCGCCCGGGGCCGCAGCACCCGGCTCTGCCCCCGCTGCACGGGATCCCCTGCCAGCCCCCACAGCGGAGCTGCAGAGAGCTGCTGCCACGGTAAGTCCTGGGCTTTCGCTTTCCTTTCCTGGGACACTTCCCCGGAGAAGGACGTGCTCCAGGTTGCTGCTCCTGTTGTCTCCATGTGCGTCCCCCAGCTGCAGTGGGGTCACAGCGTGGGGTGCGTGCGCAGGACTGCAAAAAAAGGCTCTGAGGGAACAGCTTATGCACCAAAAAAATTCAGGTTTCAGTCAACAGACTCAGCTCACGAATTCAGGTTGTATTTAGCAAGTGGCTTTGGCTGGGAAAAAAAGTGAAACACTGAAAAGTTTGATTTTGACATTTTCAAAATGAAACCTTTCAGCCATCTGTTTCAAGATGACATTTCATTTTGAATTTTTTCTAGGGTTTTTTTTTTTTCAGTGTGGGGGGGAAGCCACCTACAAACAAAGTGAAAGCTTCAGCCCAAACAAAATGTTTCATTCAGCCCCAGATTATTACCGGGGCTTTAAAATTTGGCAAAGAAAAAAATTACTTTGGTCATCCTGAACTACTTTCTTTTCTCTGTTTAATCACTGGGTCAAAAGACAAGTGTGTGAGGGAGTGGGAGCTGTGGGGCCCATAACACACAGTATGGGGGTTTTTGAGTGGGAGTTTGGGAAGAGCCTGTGGTGGCAGAACATGTTGTACGAATGACTTTGGTGATGGCAGGAGCCTGTGGGAGCCAATTTTAGCTACGGCAGAAAGCTTGTGCTAGAGAGGAGAGCATGCTGTGCTGAGCCCACCTGGAGTCAGCGTCCTCCCAGGCTGTGGGAGTGGCCCCAGTGTCTGGACCTGTGCAGGTGCCAGAGGTGCATGGCAGGTCTCACCCAGTGCCATTCCCTCCCTGCAGAGCAGCATCTGTGCCTGTTATCTGTTTTCTCCATCTGGTGTTTGAGAAAGTCCAGTTTGGGGAGATAAATGTGAAACAGAAGGGACCTTCTGGTCTGCCCAGAAGGTTTTTGTAGCTCTCTTTGCACAGGAGAAACCACTCTGGGGATGGAGGAGAGAAGGAAGGAACTGGGGGGAGAACAAGACCCTCCCCACGGGGCTGCAGGAAGTGCACCTGGGTAGCACTTCCACCACCCAGCTCAGCTGAGACTACCCCATGAGAGAAAACAGCTGTGCTTTTCATTTACCACACCCTCTCCACCCCCAGTCTATCCCAAATGTGACCTTATCCAGTCACATAGAGCTGCTGGATGTGGAGGCAAGTGTTGGAAGGGAGCTGTGGCTGTGCTGCTGGACTCCTTGGAATGGGGCTGTGCTGCCTCATGCCCTTTGTCAGGAAGGAGGAATGGAGGGATGAATCATAGAAGAGGAATAGGAGAGCCCCAAAATCAAGCCATAAACAAAACCTGTGCAGCAACACGGGGGGCTGCAGGAAGGCATCCTGCACTGATTTCCTGGGAGGAGTGTGTGCTGCTGGCACATCCTGGCTCCCCCCAGCCTGGGCGTGCAGGACTCCCACTCCAGCAGGAAGGCTTCAAACACAGCATTCCAGGCAGGTGTCTGGGAGGGTGGTGGGACAGCAGGTGTTTGAGATCTGTTCACATGTGCTCCCATGCTTCTGTCAGCACTGGCTCCCTGCTGAAGTGTTGTAGGGTTGCTGCCTTTGTTGCAGAGGAAAAAACTGGCTGTTCAGAGATACGTGAGATCAGAAGGGATCAGGGCTGCTGCAGGTCTGAAATCAGTGTCTGCCCTTGTTTGGAGGGGAGCTAGTTGTGCCCAAACTTCTGTTGGCTGTTTTAGGGGTGGCTGTGACCTCAGGGTGTGAGTGGCAATGCTGGAGAGGGTGGTAGGACCTTGTCCCTGTGGGTTTATCCCACAGGGAATCCCTCCACCCTGCTTTGGGAGGGTCTTTCCCCAGGCCCTTACTGGAAGCCACTGAAATTTCCTGAATCATGTACCTCTGGGTTTGCATTTAGTATTCCCACCTTCCATTCTCTTTCTCTGTTTTCATTTCTCCCTCTTTTCCCCCCTCCCTCCATCTTTATCAGTAGCTAATGAAACAGGCAGGGAGAAACCCGATTCGTACAGTAATTAAATTTACTTAGAGGGTATTCAGCTGGAGTAATGAGAAGTTTAATTCAATGATTAGTTTTTTCTTTCATTAATTAAAAATGGAACAACAGTGCAGTTACAGTGGGCTGCATTGATCCTCCTTGTGGAAAGCTGCTGATGGAGGAGGAGGAAGGAAAAGCTTCTCATTTTGTCTTCTCTGGATGCTCTCCCCATACACAGATGCCGGTATTGTCCCCTGTTCCCAGTTGATCCCTTGCCCAGGTATCCCTGAGTGACTCGAGGTAAGGGGTGCTTGGGGTGATGATGAGGAGAGCAGTGGCACAGCCCCCCACACAGGTCCTCTCCCTGATCTGTCCCCAGCCTTTCAGTTTAAAAATGGATTTGAAATATTTGCTGTGGGTGGAAGATTGAAAAGCAGGTCCCAGCCCACAAGAAGTTTGGGGTGGGAGAGTTGTTTTCCATCCTTGCTGAACAGATTTTGATCCATTTAAATATGTTAAACTCATAAACATGTTTTTAGTCTTTTAAAATAAGTGATGTGTGAAAGCAAAAAATAAACCAAATAAGTAATTTCCCATTTCTCCAATGCCTTCTGCAGGCTCTTGAGCAATGTTAGGACCTCAGATGTCCTTTGAAGCATGATTGGGCAGGTTCTGTTCACCTAAAGTAGAGACATTTTCATGCTCCCAGTTTTGACACAGAAGGGGTTTTTTTGGTAGCTTTGGGGATTGTTGTAAGATCTGCTAATGTATGAGTTTGTAAGGAGGAGTAGGCAGTAACAGGAATAACCCACCAAGGAACCATTAACTGGTGTTACAGGTCCTGTCTGTGCAGGAGCTGTGTGCATAAGGGGGCTGGGCAGGTGAGCAAGCACTGCATCCCCTCACCTGTGCCCTCGCTGCCCACGTGTCCGCCAAGGCATGCGCTTGTGTGGGGGCCCTGTGATGGTGAGAATTAGCCAAGGGCTGGGGCAGCAACACCTGGCTTTGAAGCCAGTGAGAGCCAAGAGCACTCAACACCTGTGGAAATAAGATGCTTTAGCTTTTCTTGGGTTATCTGGGGTGATAACTGCTTCAGGAAAGTTGGTGGGCAGGGGAGAGGCTCTGGGCCAGCCCAATGCTGTGTCCCTGTGCTGGGAAGACAGACAGAGTCCCACATGGGACTGGAGCCCCTCCAGCAGTGTTCATACCTCCTTGAGGCTCCTCTGTGCCCCCTGTTTGTGGAGTGGCTTGGGATTCAGAGAAATCCCTTTTTATGCCAAGAAAGGAGGAATACATCCCCCTGCTTTGACCTCATCTCCTGAAACAGCAAAAATTGTGATGGGAAATGGTTTCTGGCAGAAGAGGTGAATGTGGGGCACCTCTTTCCACACCTGCAGGAGGGTTGCAGCTGAGCTCCTCTATCTCCAGCACATGCCTCAGCTGTGGTGGCAGTGGGAGGGAGCCCCAGGTTGCCTAGATTGGGGCACCCCAGTGCTGGAAGCCTGTGCACCCCTCAGCTGGACCGAGCTCCTGGTATCTCTCAGGCCCCAGCCTGTTGTCCCCAGGACTTGTGGCAGTGTTTTGGGCTGACCCTGGCTGTAACACAGCGTCTCCAAATCCCAGTACATCTATGGGAAAGCCCTCAAGCCCCCTGGGTCTGTGGGATGCAGTGTCCCCCAGTCTGAGCCTTGTGCTTGGGGGTCCTGAGCTGCGAGAGCCTTTTACAGCTTGGTGCTTGGGTGATGTATTGCAGTTCCTGTCCTCTGTTGAAGCATTTGGCTGGGATACAGGGATGCAGCCAGGGACTGAGCTGCCTGGGGAGGCTTATGGAAGGAGGTGTAAGCTTGTGCTGGCCAGTGAGTGATATCTAGGCTCGTAGTCAGCTGCAGCACTGCCTTACAACAGTGTTTTTCCAAGGGATTTTGCATGCATGTGCTTCTTCAGAGATCACTGTAAATGATTCCCAAGTGCTCTGGCCCAAATCTGTCCTGGTAGCTGTCAGCAGATCAATGCTCTACTAAGTACAGACCTGCTCTATTTCCGTGGGAAAATGGCTCTCTTAAGCAGTTCATTTTGGGCCTTCCAGCAGCAGAGCCACTAAATTTTGGTAGTTGTGTTTTTCTGTCTGTTACAGCCTGATTTATAACTTTTAAATATCAGCTTGGATGAAGATTAAGCTTGCCTGAGCTCAGTTTTGGGAAGGAGAGAGGGAAAAGCATTCACAGCTTTTTAATTTCTCTCCTGCTTGCCTCTGAAATGCCAGGATTAAAGCCCTGATTTTGGTTTCATTTTGCTCACAGTGCATGAGTGGAAAGCAGAGGAGAGGCCAAAGCCCAGTGCACACCTGGCATCTGATCCCCCAGCATCCTGCCTTCATCTGACCCAGGTAGGTGCACCCGAGCTCGGAGCATTGATGTATATGACACTCACGTGCATTTGTTGTGCTGAGTCCAGGGCTGGACTGGTTTCTATTGCCAAAAGCGTGGTAAAAATGCCTTTTCCTTCCCCCTTAGTCTGGGGCGGCTTCCCAGCCCTCCTGGTGAGGGTGAGGCAGTGTAGCTTCCAGCTAGGATCTGGGGCAGGTGGGAAATGTTCAATCCATCATGCCGGCACAGGGGAGTGTTTTACCGGGGGAGAGGCCTCTAAAATGACTGTTTAGATGGTGGTACTTCTGAGAAAGGGCTTTGTGATAGGGTCGTGTTGGCTCTGCTTAGGTGGGTTTGCTCCAACTCATGTTACATCAGGGAGGGACAAACACTGCCCACATGGAGTGATTCAGCGTGGACAGCCAGACGCTGCAGCTTGGGAATGCTGGGCAGGAGTAGTTTTATCTTCCAGGAGAGGGCGGGCGAGAGGGTTCTTGAAAAGCAGTGTTTTTAGAGATGTCTCTATTTGCTGTTGCACGGCTTCTGCACACTCTCCCCCAGCTCAGCCTCCTCCCAGCACTCTTGCTGGGACAGTTAAAAGAGACAGGAGCGGGTTTTGGCTTGTTCTGCACATCCCCATCCTCAGCTGAAATCTGTGAGCTGTCAGCCTGATGCAGGAGATGCATGAGACAGCAAACATCAGAGCTGACTGGGCTGAGGCAATTTCCCAGGATGTCAGTCCTCAAGAGAGAATAAAAAGGATCTCTCAGTGAAGAGCAGAATTTGCTTTCCTAATGAAAAGAAAAAAATTAAGATGATTCAAGCATCTTTCATCTGCCACAACTGTAGGAGGGTTTGTTGAAACTGGGGATGTTGTCCAAGGTAGTAGGAGATGGAGGCATGTGCTGGGATCCCTGTTTGACAGGAGTGGTGGCACTGGGTGGGGCACTTCGACCTGGGGCAGAGCTCAGGGGCTCACTTGGAATTGCCCAGGAGAAGTGTTCCATGCCTGGTTCAGGGAAAAGAGAATCCAAACAATGATGCAGAACTCTTTCACACTCAGATACACAATTTCTCCCTTACGTTGTTCTTTCCTCCAAGCAAAGAGCAGGCTGCATAGGCTCAACCTGGTGCATGCAAAAAAGGGACCTGTCCTTACCTTGCCTCACATTCCTGTGTGAGAGGAGCTTGTGGAGAGGTGTTTGCAGCTTTGCAGAGAGGTATTTGTAGCTCCTTGTTGCTGTTTCCCGTTTTATGGTAATCAGGAATGAGCCCAGACGCCCGTCCCTCCTTGCTCCCACAGGTGCTCTGTGTGGATTGGACCCTGGGAGAAGCTGTGTGTGAAGGATGCTCTGAGGAGGAGCTCCCACTGTGTCAGGGCTGACAGAGCAAGTAGAGGGACCATGGAAATAGCAGTTTTCTATCAAAATACCTTTTCAACAGCAAGCTCTGAAATGCATTTATTTTTAGTGATTTTTCTCTTAAAACAAAATTCTTCTGGGAAATGATCCTGCTGGTTAAAGTCCTCCCTGAAAATATAAGCACCAAGAGCCATCTGCTCTATGTTTGGATTTAGGTATTTTCTTCCAGAGCGCTCTTTGCAAAAACCGAAAGCTTTTCCTAAGGACAGTATTTAGAAAATGAGGTGGTTTTGGTTTTCCTTCTGCTTTTTCCTTTGAGAAAATGAGAAAAGTTATTTCCTAGAGAATTTGGTATAATGGAGGGGGGGTGTGGTCAGTTTCTCAGGCTGCTCTGTCCACTAAGTAGTGCAAGAAGAGAGCAGCCAGGCACAACTGGGGTCCCAAACACCCCACGGACTCTTGCCCTGCCCAAAAGCTTGGAGGGGAGCAGGGATCTCAGCCTGAGCATCTAGTAGGCACATAAACCCTCTCCCCAAGGAGCCTGCAAACCTTGGGCTGGATGATGTGGTCAGAGGCTTTATTTAGTTCTGAGCCTGAGTGGATTTTTAATGCATGAATTTTTAGTGTTTAAACTGAGCAGATCTTTGAGCTGCTGTGGTTTCTGAGGGATGTTTCTCTTCCTCTCTGAATGCATGTGCCATAAATGCTCCCAGAAAATCCCCCATCCTCTCCGGTGTTGCTGGCTCTGGTGATGTGGCCACAGACTTGCAGCAGGGTTTCCACTAAGCCCCTGTGGAGTGTCTTGGATTTTCAGTATTGAAAAGCAAGCTTTCAGCATCAGGGTTACATCAAAAGCATGGTGTCCCCACAAGGAGGGATATGTAGGAGTGGCAGCAGTGTTGGGGCTGCTCCCAGAGACAGTGGGGACACCAGGGCCACTCTTGTCTTAAGCTGACCCAGATGCTGTGGTTAAACAGGGTGACTGGGAGAGCTTGGGAGAGAGATAACCGGGCTGAAGGAAGAAATGTCACAGAAGGAGAGGTGTCTGTGGTCTCTTTTGGAAGGTTGGCTTCTTCACCCCAGTAGGGCCAAGGGAAGCCCTGAATTTCTGTTCTATGCCTTACCTGGTTCCCACCTGACTCTATGGATTAAAACAGGTTTCTTCTCAAACATCTCCCTCCAAGGGCTGACAAAGCTATTAAGAGATTTTTCTGTTATAAAATAATTCCTAATAGTGCAAAAATCTACTAAGCCAGGCAGGGAGCCAGGCTGCCCAGCCCAAGGGTGCCGGCCTATGGGGCAAAGCTGGATGCTACCATCCATGGTCCAGCAGCTCTGCAGAGCCCACTGGTGGGATCTCATGCAGAGTGCCTAATGCTCAGGGCTTTCCAGCCTGAGCTTTGGTGGGGACCATTAGGGACTCTTTGTGGCAGGAATCTGGGCACTGTGTTTGAGACTGGGAGGCTTCTGAGGTTTTCTAGCAGTTGAGCCAGCTCTCCCTTGTCTTGGGTGGGAGATTGTATCGTGCACACACAGCTTTGGGATGTTACATCAATGTTAACCACAGGGAGGAAGCGAGAGTGGAGGTGGGTGTGCATGGCAGTTTGTTTCTTTGGGTTTATGCGCTGATATTTTCTGCTTAATTGCACCCTGACATGCACCAAGGGGCAAGGAGGGGTTTTAAAGCAGCTTAAAAAAAAAAAAAAATTACCTTCCATGAAATATTCAGGATGGGCTGACTGCTTTTTAAAGACTGTTCTAATTATTCCTGCAAGGCTTCCACTTCTCTTGATCTCATTGCACATGGAGAGAGGCAGCAGGAGTGCTTGTCCTGGTTAGCACTGAGGGGCTGGGATGCTTTGTATTCACTGCAGGGAGGTGCTCACTGCACTGACCCTTGGAGGTGGGCAAGTTGGGAGTCAGAGGGCTGGTTTGTTCCCATGAATATTTGCTGCTGGTGGACTGGGTGCTTGGAAGGGAATGGAGGCAGTTTAATGATGTATTAGGGTATATTAGGACCAAGAATAATGTCCCTGGTGCGCCCCACAGCACCCTCCTGGCTGTGTCCTGCCTCCCCATGGCTGTGGGGAGCACGTGGCTTGCCTGTGGAGACAGGCTGCTCTGGAAGTGCTCTCCCAGTGCTGTTAGGTGTGATCCAAAATTAGCATCCCATTCACTTGCTCTTAGCTGTGTTAGCTCTTCGAGGCTAATAGGGCTTAAAAAAAAAGTCTCTTGTCACCAGAATCAGCAGCTCTGACTCAGAACATGCGGAGGGAGCAGACTTGCTGATTAAGGCAATGTTGATGTTTTAAGTGCTCACCCGGCCACAGCAGGGCCCTGGGACTTGCCTGAGAATCTCTGCCAGAGCCTGGGAGGGGTCCTTGGTTCCCATCTTGGTGCCTAAACCACCATGTGAGGAGGATGAAGGCATGAGCATCAAACCCAGCCAAACCGAGGAGCGTTCCCACTGCTGTGCCATGTTCCACAATTAATCACTTCCACCCACACTACACCTTCTCCCTTCCTTAAATCCTCCCTTGCTTGGTTCTGGAGCAGGGAATGGAAGCAGCTCCAGTTTTATGAATCAATCAAAGACAATTCCTGCTTTTGAGGGCTGCTGATTTAGAGAGCCCTTTGCAAGCATACGTGCAGTATGATTTCTTATTGGAGCACAGCTCTGGATGAGCCTGCCAAGAGGAGCTGTTCCAGCTCCCGGCCACATCCTGGGGAGACGGCCTGAGTGGTCCTTTCATCTACAAATAAAACAAACAGGAACAAAGAAGGCAATAATATTGACTTTCATCATTGATATTTCCATTTATCTCATACAGTTACTAATAATTAGTATTTCTGTAGCTGGATGGGTATAGCTCATAATCTCACTGTTTCAGGGGAGCCTATTAATGTCCCTGCCAAAACCAGGCAAGCATAAAGCACTGGACAAGTGCCGAGGAGGGCGAGCGGGGCAGAGGGATGGGAATGGAGCAGGGCTGAACTTGGAGGGAGAGGCAAGAGGCTGTGGAGCAGGGAACAGTGGGACAGCAGAGCTGGGGAAAGGAGACCATGGGCAGGGCGTGAGTCAGTGCTGCTGTGCCTATGGTGGGCTGGGAGAGCTGTGTGGGCTTGGTGAGGGGAGCTGGGCCTCATGGGGCCATCAACCAGCCCCTCACTGCATTCTCTGGCACAGCTGGGGCACAGCTGGAGCACAGCTGGTCTGTGTTTGGGAGGGAAGGGTAAGAAGGGAACTTTGTGCTGGTGGCCCTGGGGTGGAGGGTGTGCTGAGATGCAGCCCCAGTGCCCTCCCTGGGGTGTGATGTGCCCCCAAACTGTGGCAGCAACCCCCCCATGTCTGTAGCACACTGTGGGCAACCAGGGCAGGCTCCTGCTGGGTCTGTCCCCACCTGCCCCAGGGCACCTGTGTGGTTCATGCATACATTTCCCACAGCGTGTGCAGCCTTGTTTGCTGGTGCTTCATTAGTCATTCTCTGTTCTCTTTTAAACCCCCTCATGGTGCTGTCTGCAGGTGCTTTGTGCCTATGTATTCACGTACCTGGCCTGGGTCTCCTCTGGGATTCCAGAGGAGGTGGGACACCGAGGTTTCCACACTGGTGCTGCTGCTCTCCTGCATTACTGTGAAAGCTTTGACACACAACTGCTCTGCCAATCATCCTGGGTCAGTCTGGAGGTCCATTTCCTGCATCTGTGTTTTTAATTGTCCTGTTAAATGTGTGTCCTGACCTCTCCTGTGAGGGATGGCTTCCGGTGTGCAGCATCCAAGCATTACCAATTCCACGGGAACCGCTGTCACAACAGCCGCAGGGACCTGCAAGCAGCGAATGCAAATGCAGGGCGGTGTTTTTATTAGGATTTAAATGAGTTTAAGACTGTTCAGAATTACAATGTGATTTGAGCCAGGAGGGGCTTATAAAACTGGTATGAGTTCATATATTATACAGTAAACATGCCCCAGCCCATGGTTCCTGCTAAGCACCGTCCTCACTGAGGTAAGGAGAGCAGTGGGCAGCTGCTGGGGCTCAGCCCTGGTGCCCCAACACATTCCCATGGGGAAAGGCTGTTTGGGATGGAAGGTGGGCAGCAGTCACGGAGGTGGTTGTGCAGCAAAGCTGGACCCTGTTAACAAATCTGAGCCTGTGGTGCAGTACAGGTGTGGTCTCTGGCTGAAAGGTAGGGGTGCAGGAGGGGCTTGTGGGCATGTTTTGGGTCAAGGTTATGCTTTATCCATTCCTCCCTTTATGGCTCCCCTATGTGAAGGTGGCAGGGATGCTTCAGTGCGGATTGTGCTGGAGCATGCTGTGCAGTGGGTTGTGGCTTCCCTGGGTGCTGGTGCAGCACAGGGTGACCCTTCCCTGGGCCAGACCCCACTCCAGCTATCTGGGAGCAGCGAGCCTTCTCCAGTTGGTCCAGGCTATGCCAGCCTGAGCTTGCACCTCCCTGGAGACCTCGCAGCATGTAGGTCACCTGCTGGTTGTACAGGCAGTGCTCATAAAGGCTTTAATGGCCGTTAATATAATCACTGGCAGGGTAGGGGTCTGTGCAGGGATGGGGGTTGTGAGAGAGCTGTACCTGTGGGCACAGGAGTCCTGGGCCTGTGACACCTGGGAGCCACCACAGTGATGGATTTCTTATCTGCTTCCTTAGCCAGAACAGAATGAAAGGGAAGCTTGAGCTATTGGCTTGGGATGTTTGTGCTTCACCTCGTTTCAGTGCTGTGCTTTTGATCTCTGAAGGATACAGCTGAATATTTGAATGAGAAATAACGTAGTTGTGTTGAAATCCTAGACAAAATGCCTTTTGTGCCTCCCTGCATGTTTATTTGCGTAAGAAAGTGTTTTGCTGGAGAAACACGGGAAGGAGCTTGAGGGAGAGGAAGGAAGGCGGAGGTGAGAGCACTGGGGAGCTTGCAGTACAATTTCAGGACACTTAAGAGCCTCTTATTGTCAGTGGTGAGACAGCGACATCGGAGGCAGCTCAGGCAGTTGTCTGAGACAAATTGCTTCATTTGATGGCTTTGTCGGTACCTCACTGGTTAAGTTCCTGGGTTATATATTTATTATTATATACAAAGCACAGGAGAATTACAGAAATACATACATATGTGTACACATCTCTGGATCCATAGTTATCTCCCATAAATGACCTTGCAGGCAGGAAGTAATGTCACCAGCCTGTGTGGTGCTTCTGAGCAGCTTGGATGTTTGTTCTGTAGGTCCAGGGAGTTTGAGGGAGCCAGGCCCCTTTTGGGGCTTCTCACACCAGGAAGCGGGGCTGGCACTGTTTGCCACAGGAGGGAGCATTCCCCTCATTCCCAAAAAGGAAGGTTTCACTTGCTTTGGGAGGCACTGAGGGAAGAGCCTTTGACAGGTAACACGCTGCTAAAGAAAGCTGCTTTCCCCAGAGAGGGAAAATTGCTGCTGGTGCCTGCGGGAGAGGTGAAAGTGGAGGTGTGACAGAGAGCAGCCCTGCTGCTTTGTCCTACTTGGAGGAGAAACGGCAAACCAGGATGTACAGGCACCCTGATGAAAAGACCCGCTGGGAGCATTTGGATGGCATTGGAGAGGCTCAGCTTCCCTGTCCCCGTGGAGCCCCGGCTTTGGCCAGCCCTGCAGTGCTGTCCCCAGGGTGTGGATGTGGGAAGGAGGGGTTGTGTTCAGGGCTACATTGGCTGGGAGATGTGAGCTGCATCCAGCAGCCCAGATCAAAGGGACCTCAGCCGGCCACATCCACCAGAAAGCCTTTAATGCCCAGCCCCAGAGCAGGGAGATTTACTCAGGGGACTCATTTCCTTGCCTGAACATAAGAAAACTGTGTCAACCTGACATTCAGGAAACTTTACTTAATACCTTTTTAGTCGTTTAACAGTTTAGCTAATTGCAGTGCGCTTTTTTGGCTATTTTTATATATTTCTTTTTCATTCTTTCCAATTTTGTCCTTATCTACGCTTTGTTCTTTAAAGCCATTTCATTATGGGTGTTTATTGCCTGTGCTGGTTCTCTGGGTGGATGGGGGAAGGAGGAGGAATACCCAGCTGCACCCATGTGCCAAAGCTGTCGGTAGCTCTGGTGACACCAGCCAGTCGCAGCAGATCAGGACAAGATATCACCGAATTGTTTAGGTTGGAAAATACCTCTGAGATCATTGAGTCCAACCACTAATGCACCACTGCCAAGCCCACTGCTACACCATGTCCCCAGAGACCTGCCTCTGTTTTGCTGAATTGTTTGCTTGGGGCAGAAAAGCAGAAGAAGGATAGTTTCCCAGGGTTTCATTGTGCTGTTTTCTCTATGAAGTAATTACTGCTTTCCTTTAGAAAGAAAACTTTGGTTGGGAAGTTTCTTCACTTTTATTTTTGAGAACTGGGTAAATCCTTGGAAGTGTCCAGATGTAAAGTGAAATGTCATTTTGCTTCTCTATGTTTTAGATTCACCAGCATTTAACAGAAAGTGTTTTCTTCTGTTAAGCTAATTCTTACTGAATTGTCAAAAATATGAAAAGATAGTAATTGCAATAATTACACTAATGGTAGTGTGCTTTCACAGCCGTGGCTTTTACCAACAGCTAGTTGTGCTCATTCGTTCCTCCTGTCTCCTCCTCAGTCAGACCTTTCCCCAGGCGCAATGGGTCCCTACACAGCCCCCCATATGTGACCTTCTTGCATCCAAACTTGCAGCAGCCCTGGCCCTGTTGTATACTGAACTCACCAAGTCTTGCTGGAGCTGCATGTGCCTGGTACTATCCAGGTAAATGATACCAGCTTGAGATTAAGCTGGACCTGCTTATGCTGGAAGCTCCATGGCATCAGTACTTGCAGCCTTTGGCACCAGCCAGCTGAGCACCAGGTCTAAACCAGGCTTCTTGTTCCATTCCTGAGCAAGGCACACTCTGCCTGTGTCCCTGTGGGGTGTTAGCCCAGTGCCCAAATAGACACTTTCAGTGCTAGGAGCAGTTTGCAATCCCTGTGCAATCCTAGGTTGGCCTGTACGTGAGCACCAGCGAGGAGCAGAGCCGGGCAAAGATGTCAAGAGCTGTTACAGTGTGTGCAGGGAGCTTACATAAAAGGATCCATTTTCATTCCCCTGCTTGTCTGCTTCAGTCAAAATACAATGCCACAGCTAAGAGGGTGCAGTGTCAGGGCCGACCGCAGCGAGCTAATGCATGGCTGCTGCGGCGGGCGCTCCATCTCCCCGCACCGCTCCCAGACTGGCAACCTCAGCCCTGCTGGGCCCGACTCCCAGCCGGGGGAGCAGCTCTCTGGTGCTCTGCCTTCCCAGCGTGATCAGGAGCTCACGGCAGCCCAGCCGAGCCTGTTGCAGGGGCCTTGGGAGCAGCACTGTCATGTCAGGGATCTCTTCTTGCTCAGTGACACGTGTGTGCACATGGGCACACACGTACCAGAGCGCCCTTGAGGTGTCTGGCACCCAGTGTCTTCATCTCCATTATTTAGAGGCTGTGAAGAGCATCTCTGTCTGCCTGTCACTCTGTGGGCATGTTGTGGGGCCACTGGGGGATGACCACTGGCTGGAACTAGCAGGGACCTGGAGATGGTGCCTTAGGCAGAGGGGACAGTGGATGCTTGCATGCTCAGACCACTTTAGCCAGGGCAGGGTGACAGCTGTGTAGCTGAACCTGTGCTGCAAGTCCTTGGAGATGTGATGTGAGGAGATCAGCAGTGTGTAGGGATCTGTGTTTCCCTTCCTCTTCTCCAGTATGCCTTTGCCCATTCCTTGGCAGGGCTTATGTCACCTGGACCCCTTCCTGTTGAGCTGGACCCTTCATCCGAGGGACACTTGGCTTTTTTCTGCCACTGTGTTGGGTAGCAGACATGCTCTGTGTGGCTTGGAGGTGATAATGCATATGCTCATCTGCCCAGAGGCTCACAGATGCTTCGGGCAAGCCTTTGCTATTGTATTCACCGCTTCTCCCTTAAAAGTCCACTGCATCTCCTCTGGAAGTCTGTGCTGAGGCTGTGTGCTTTTGGAGAGTAGTGGCTGTGCTGACTTTCCAGCAACCAGGAGGGTGTGTTTGTCTAGGAGGTGGATGGGGGTGGCTCTGCCTCCAGCAGCGCTGCTCCATGATCAGGCCCCGTGAGGGATCATCCTCTGGCCAAGGCACCATGTCTTTGTTCTCTATCTGCATATTTCTCCTTAGTGAGGCCTTGGCTCCACGAGCAGAGCCTGGTACAGGTACAGGCAATATGAATCCTGAAACCTCAATGCACCGAGCAATTTTCATCAGAGGTTTTCACACCTTGCCTTTCTCTGCTCTCTTTTTTCCCCTCATTTCTCCTCAGTTAGAAAGACATGGAAGCAGGTCTCCTGGGCTTTGCTGGGGAGCTCGCCACCACCCCTCACCTCTCATTAGCACAAGCAGAGCAGCTGATGGGGCTGTGGGGATGCAGCAGCAGCAGAGCTGCAAAACTCTTCCCAGCACTGGCTGGACTGAGGCAGAGGCCACCAGCCATCTCCCACCCCATCCCCCTGAAATGTCACTTGCTTTTAAATGCACTAGTAGTTTAAAATAAGAATAACCTGCTCCAGGGCTTCTTAAACCGTGGAATTAAATATGGTTCTGGTCTCTAGGCAGAATCTGACTCTTCAATTCTAAATCTGCTCAGCCAAGCGAAATATTGCAGGGGGAAAGAAATCAATATTTCTCAGGCCTGGCACAGAGAGGAAGCTGTCTGTGTGTGGCTGCAGGCATGCAAGTGCAGATGTGCACACACACACGAGGCTGCGCTTGGGAGGGTGTCAGAGAAACACCACTGAGACCCAGGATGGGGAGAAGAACATGGTGTTTGCAATGCCAGTGCTGTGTGTGCTGCTCCAGGAGAGGTGTGGGGATGAGTCCATCCTACTCAGGTGTGTGACACAGCTGGGGTTCCCTCCGTGGGGTTCCCAGCAGTCTTTTGGAGAAGGAAACACAGTTTTTCCTGTTTCAAGACATGTAATTTAGTGGCCAGGGAGAGGCTGTGAGCTTACTGCAGAGCAGGTGCGCTCTTCCTGTGCTGGTTTCTGGTACTTGGCGTGTGGAGCCGAGCTGTGCAGGAGATGGGAATAATCAGGGGTTCTAGCAGAGTGAAGGATTTTCCCAATGACCCACAGGCCTCATCATTTAGAGGATGGAAGTGATTGAGACAGTGAATGGATGGGGTGCTTTCACTATCTACCTTGAGGACTAATCTGGCTGCACACATGCAGCACCGCGCGGTCCATGGTAGCGTATCCTGGCCATGGCTGTCCTTGTCCACGGTGTTTCTCTTGCCCAGAGGACACAGGCTGTGTGGGGAATGGCCCCTGCTGTCTGCTCTGGGAGCATTGCTGAAGATTCCCATCCTTCCCTGCAGAAGGGATGTGTTTCAGGATCAGGATGCTGTAGCTGGGGTTGCAGTTCAGGGGTAGGTGAAGCTGGTTTTGCCAGGTCTGAGTTCTCCAGGTAGTTTCTGTCCAAGCCCTCTCCTCTCTGTCACTGCTTTGCAGAGTCCTGATGTTCTCCCTCTCTGCTCCTCTGTGGTGTGTGGTGGGAGGAGGGAGCTGTGCCACCGTGTCGGGATCAGGGGTGGAGGAGGATCTCCATCTGCAGTGGGAAGGACAAATGTTATTGACCTGCTCTGGCATCTGACCAAACCACAGACACTCATCCCTCTCAAAAAGCTTCTCTGATAGCTTAATTTCTTAATTGCTGTCTGTGATCAGCATGTCAGCTCTGGCTCTCCTCCAAGATCTGTCACTTCCAGCAGGCTGGTGCTCACTGCCACCTTGCTTTGGTCACTATTTTCAGCTCACCTGAATAACTGGCTGGAGAGTCTCCCATCTCCATGCAGGCCACCTCTGCTGCTCCTGAGGACAGTGGTGAGTACTGAAGGAGTTCAAAATACAGAGGAGTGCCAGTTCAAGGCCCCAGCTCCAAGCCTGTCTTGTGCCTTGGCCAGAAAGCGAGGGTTGGAGCTGAAGTGTGTGTTCTGAGGTCCCAGACAGAGTCAAGCACAGCACTAGAAGAGGTAAAGATGCCTGGTGCTGGGCTCAGGATGGAGAGCTGGAGAGCATGGTGGGATGCCTGGGGGTGAGTGGGACCCAAAGGAGAGCTGCCCTCTGTGGGGTCTGGCACTGGGTGATGGGAATTCCCAGTGGCTCTGGCCATCCAGTTAAAGCAGTGCCATGAACACATGCAGCAGGAGCTTACACGCTGCGGGACAGCAAGGCTCTGTATCTCAATAAGCAGCACTCCAAGGCAGACCTGAAAATAAATATTTGAAGAGGAAATAGTACTCTGTCTTCTGTTGTCTCTCCTCCTTCCCTTTCTCTCTCTCTCTCCTCTCCCCTTCTCCCGTCTTTCACGTGTGACTGAACATGAGAGTTCATTGTTAAAGGGGGTTTGTTTTCCTGAGGGTTTTTTCCCTTTCTCTGCTTCCCCAGGAGGAAACTCCAGGTGCTGCATTGTTAACAGCCCTATACAGCAGCAAGGGCTCTTCGTGCCGAGTTTGTCCGTGCCCAGGATGATGGGTGATTGTTTTCTTTCTCCGTGCTGTTTGTTTGTCATGATAAAACACAAGTAGACAGCTCTTCCTTTTCCCGGGAACAGATATGATGGGATCAAGCTGCCTGAAGTCTGTAAGTGTGGTTCAGCCCAACACTGCAGTAGGTTTCCTCATTCTTAGCAGGTCAGCTCTTAGCAGGTCAGTTGTGCTCCTGGTCCCTGTTCTTGGTGGGAAAGGTTAAAATTGGGCCAGAGAGGAGGCAGCTGGCCTTGTACCTTCCTGGAAAAAGAGGAGTAAGGGACTGATAAGCTGTGGATAGATGCGAAGGTCAGGGCTTGTAGCACTGCCTGTACTTCATGTCAGAAGGTGAGCTACTGAGGCAGAGGTGGGAAGATCAGCCTGCTGCTGGCTGCTGGGCCACCAGAGAGAGAGGGGAGCCCGTGCCGGCATGGTGTGCACCCTATGTCAGTTGTATGGGGCTGTCAGTGGAAGTTGGGGTGTTGCGTGCAGAAGTTGATCCTGGAAAAGCGAATGCAGAGTCAGCCCACGGGCTCTGCAATCTCCCACTCTGCGTCTGAGGATCTGTGGGCTGGGAAAGGAGCACTGGCATCATCTAGAGCCCTCCTCTGAGCGTGAAGGGAAGTGTTAGGAGAAATCAACTGTAAAAGTAGAGGTGCAGAGTGGTAGTGAGAAGGGAATGGGGAAGGGAAAGGCTCCAAAGAGGAAATGGGACTAAAAAACTCAGAGGTGGTTTAAGGATATCTGAGATGTCACAGGCAAGGGAGATGGGCCGGGGAAGATGTAACTTTGAGAGAAGCCTTCTCAGACTGGCTGCAAATGTTTGCTAAGCTTCTCGGCTATATTTAGCAGGCTCCATGCCCTTTGGAGCGTTCTCCAGGCAGATGGCGGAGGAGTGGTTTGCCAAATGGTGGAAGCTGTGTCGGAAGAGGGTGCCCGGCATTCGGGGAAAGAAGTTTAATGTCAGCTTCGCCCTTTCCGCAGCAAAGCCAAGCGGTTCGCTTTGCTGCCCGCTGGACAGAGCTGCCAGATGGCCAAATATTTGCTTACAAATTAGCAATGGGAAACAGGCGATGCAAAGCCCTAAACTGAAGAAAGCCAGGGCCTGGATTGGGCTCTTCCTCCTGTGCAGGACGGTCTCTGTAGAGCAGGGTTGGGTGGATCCACTGCCGGGGCAGCACAAGGAGATCTCAAAGCCAATGAGCCTGGGTTCGGCACTGTCATCTCTCCCCTCCTCACTGGCACGGTCACGGGCCATTACTCAGGCATGTGCAGCCTCTGGCTGTGTTTGCTTTAAACCAATATGCAGAGAAAACCAGCTTTTCTCTCTAGGTAAAAAAAAAATGCTGCTTGGTCTTGTATCTGTGCAGCATCTCGCTGAATAGGATATGACTGGAATGAAATTTCCAGGCACTAATGCAATAGAAGTACTTGTAATTTGTGTGTGTGCCTGTGTGGGCACAGGCAGTGTACCTGATCCTGTGCTGAGCAGCATTCCATATGGTCCTGCCCTTCTGGAGCTCACCTGTGAAATGGCTTCATGGCTCATTTGGGGTGTCTCTGCATCACACTTGAGCTAGGCCTCTGTGCCAGCAGGGAATTAAAGCCTGAGAAATGCCAAAAGATTTTGAGGTTGGGGGAGGTGGACAGGGACCACAAGGATGTGTACAGAGACTCTCACCAAGGTAGTGCTAATGCTGCCTCTTGCAAGTCCTCCCAAATCACAGGACTGTCCAGCTCCCTGCTCTCTGCACGCCTTCACTCCAGAGGCATAAAATCATTTTAAAAACAGGTAAATTTTAAAATATTGGCTTTGCTTTATTTGCTGCCTGGAGTTGGAGCTGGGTGTTTGCACGTTCCTCAGCGTTCCTGCGCAGGCGGGAGTGCTGGCCTCTTTCCTCTTCCTTCGGTTTCTTATGAAAGCCAAGCTTCCTGTGTCTTAACTTGACTCCAGGGGCTGGGGCTTGGAGAAGCTCTACCTCTGTAATGCTGGCAATAAAATCATAAGTGCTGGCTACGCTGCTGTAAAACTTTTATTGCTGTGGGAAGAGGAGCAGCGAGTCCTCCCTCTCTTCCTTCTCTCCTTCCATGCTGCTTCCCAGCTCAGGCTCTGCTTGCCCTCCAGGGCTCTGAGCCTTTGTGCCAGGCAGCACTGAGCACATCCCCTTTCCCTCTGCTCCTGCTCCCTTTGAGCCCCTCCCTGTCCTGCATCCCTGTGGCTGGTCTTCTGCTGCTCTGGCCTTGCTGTTCCCCATGGCAGGTGTGCTCCTGCCCCCATCCTTGTCCCTGCGATGCTGTGTGGCTGCTCAGCTGCACCTCAGCTCTGTTTGTGGCGTGATCCGAAGGAGAGGAACCGTAATAGCTCCCTGTGTAGTGAGGCCATCCGTGCATTTTGCATTTCATGGCGACTGGAAGCATCGTCTGCCTTCCCACACCATCCCTTATGTATTTATAGATCACAGCGGCATTATCTGTGTGGATGCAGATAGTGCATGACGGTTTTCTATAAATACAAATGCTCCGTAATTATCGTTAGAACTATTTAGCCCAATTCAAAGGTAGATTAAATAATGAATGTGTGTGTGATATGCCTGTCGACATCAACAAATGGAAAGAGACATCTCTGGATGCATATCTGGAGGTTTCCCTGATGAAGGAGTTGGGGGAGGAGAGCAGGGAGGGAGCTGAGCTGAGTGTTGCTGGAAGTGCCTCTTTCTCAGGGGTTCAGGCAGTGCCGTGGAGACTGATGGCCACTCTCGGCTCCATGATGGCTCTTGGGGCCAGTGGTTCAGGAGGCAGTGTGCCAAGGGATGGACAAGGAGGATCAGCACGCACAGAAGCCATTGGTATTCACACCTACCCATGGCTCTGCATCTTTGCCCTCCACTTTCACTGCTCTTGGGAGCAAGGGGAGGTAATTTCAGGCTAGACTGCTAATGGAGAGCTGTGGAAGGTGTGTGATAAGGCTCCCCAAGGCCTCTGGCCCCTTGCTTCCTGTGGTAATTGATTTCCTCTGAGGCCATGCATGCCCTGGCATGTTTCCCTTC
This sequence comes from Corvus brachyrhynchos, assembly GCF_000691975.1. NCBI lineage: Eukaryota > Metazoa > Chordata > Aves > Passeriformes > Corvidae > Corvus > Corvus brachyrhynchos. The sequence continues at coordinate 702,879 of NW_008240227.1, forward strand.
CTGCCGGTCTCTTGCTGGCCACAAGCTGGTCCACAGCAGAGCCCTGTAGGGACACTGGCTCTCTCCCCTCTTTTGGCTCCTGTCGCCCCTTGGAGAAAGGAAGGGAGGAGCTTTAGTGCACTTGTGCAGGACCAGTCTCCTGCGTGGTTCTTGCTGAGGATGGATGTGGCTTTATTAGCATCCCAAAGGGGTGCAGCACGGCAGGACTGACATGCTTGGGAAGAGCAGTGGCGTTTAATGGAGAGGATGGATGTGTGGGAGCCCCTAAACACTGTGTGTGCCCCAGGAGGGGAGTTCGCAAAGCCGATGGAAGGACGAGGAACAGTCAGCACTGCCTTTGACATAGGAACTTCTATCTCCTTGCCTTTTCCCTCTCCCAGGTGCAGTGAAGCCACAGGTCACAACTCCGTTAGCTCCTGTGTGGCTGTGCTGGGTCTCAGCTCTGCCCTGGTTCCATGTCACATCGTGGGCTGCTCCCCAGCCCCGGGGCCAGCAGCGTTGGGAGCATCAAGGGAAGCGGGGCTGGGAGGAAGGGCTCCATCACAGTAACTAATAACTGTGTGCTGACAAATTGAATTATACCTTTTCCAGTTGCCTGCACTATTGATCAGAGAAAAGGTTTGTGTTTTTGTTAGGCTATTTTTTTTTCTTTTTCCTTTTAAGTTACAGTTGCAATGTCCTGGGGGCTTATAATGAACTAAATAAGGTCAGGTTAGCAGAAGAATCAAATATGCTCTGGCAGCAGAAGCGTGGGCTTTTCCTGGTGACTCTGAGTGGAGAGGAAAGCAGCAGCAGCTCCTGCTCTTCCATGCCTTGGTGCATGGGGGTGTCCTGCCCCAGCCTCTTGCTCCCTGGAGGGCTGCTTGGAAAAGGGGTGATGGGGGTGGCTGTGCTTGGCCTGATCCTGAGCCACGTGGCAGGAGCTGGGGGGGAACTGGGGCTCACCAGGTCTGTGTGTCACCAGCCCCAGGTTGTGCCAAACTGTGCTGCCCTGGCAGCTCGAGCGGCTCCTCCCCCGCACTGCTGGCGCCCTGCCCTGCCTTGGGGGGGGGCTGCGAGAGAAGCAGGAGATGCACGGTGGGACACAAGGAGCCACGATGTGGCCAGGCACAGCACTTGCCCAGGAGCTCTCTGTGGGGTCCCTGCCTGGGGAAGCTGATGGTGTTTGGTTCTTTGCTCCAGAGCCAAGATCCTGCTGTGAACTCAATTTAAAGCTGTGTTGGGGAAAGGGGGATAAATTACCCAGATGAAAAGGATGAGTAAAAAATCCATGTGCAGAGAAATGCCAGCCCACCTGTGAAAGGCTTTATTGAACTTGGATGTGTGACCTTGGCAGCAGAAGCTGCAGGGAAAGGGGAACACTCCCTGGTGTCCTCCTTTGTGTCTCCACTCCTGGGCTGGGACCGGAGCAGGACAGGGCTATTGCAGGAGCGAGCAGAGGGTTGAGGTAACCTGTCGATGCCAGGACAGAGGTGAGGCTGGAAGCTGCTCTCAGGTGAAGGTTTGCAGAGGTAGCAGTGTCTGCCTCGGAGGGAAGGGCAGCTGCAGGTCCAGCAAGTGTCTCCAGCAGCTCATGTGTCCCATGCTCTGTTTAACCTGCTGCTCCCAAAGGCAAGTCCAGGGGATGTGTAGTGCTGTGGCCAGCTCCCCAGCCCTGGGGCTGTGCTCAGGCTCTCAGTGAACAGTAGAAGTAGGGACATTCACATCTTGTTTTTGTGTAACTCTGTTTACAAAGACCTCGATTGAAATGTCGGCTGCCCCAGGGTGGATCTGGATTCTCTCCAGAGTTGTCTGTGTGCTGGCAGAGCTGCCGTGCTCCATACAGCGGGTTTTCCCACTTTGCACACGAGTCCTCTCCCTGGTGACCCAGGAGCCCCAGGCTTTGGAAGCAAAGGTTCTGTCAGGGCCAGTTCCCAACCTGCCCCATGTCCCTCCTGCTCCCCTGGGACTCTCTTCTCTTCTGGCACTCCCCATACAAAATTCACCGATTACAGGCAGGGACCAACAAGCTGTAATCACTTGTCTCAGTGTATTGGGCCTTAGTGGAGGGAGAGTGGCTGGAAAGCTGGTTCCCATCCTCCTTGGTGTCCCCCAGGACCTGCCAAGGTGTGACCAGCAGCTGGGGATACTCTCTGGACACAGACCTCATGTTTCTGCTTTTAATTGCAGCCTTCCTCCTCCTGCACTGCCTTGCTTGAGAGTCCGGCTGCATCAGTATGGGATTAACATTCCTGGCACAGCATAACTCCATCACCATTTCTATTAAACTCATTTGCTATCTAAAGGAATTCATTTTCCACTTTGTTTGCCCATGAGAAAAAAAAAAAAGCCCTCTGAGATGAGGCCCCAGTGTTTGAGAAGGTGGTGGGGGGAGCTGGGTGCCACATGCCCTCCTTCAGCTGGGAGAAGGGATGGCATTCCCACCATCCAGACAAGATACCCACCTCTATGCTTCCAGCATGCTCTTGGAGGGAGGAGCTGCCCATTGCTGGCACCAGGGCTAGTGCTTGCTTTCTGAAACAAATTACACTGTTTCACCCTAGGATGAGTCTTTGTAAAATCAGATTCTCCCCTTTCCATCAGGGATATCCCTGGACTCCAGGGAACTCTACCCCCTTCTAAAAATCAGGTTTCATTGGAGTCTACAGCAAGTTCAGGGATGGTAGAGACATGCTGGATTCTCTCTGCCTGCTCCCTCATCTCCTCATGTGCCACGTCATTCAGTCAGTTGCTTTGCAACAGGCTCAGGAGCTGGATTCCTGCCCCTGCCTGGGATTTGGGGCCAGTCTGTGTACTTGGGTGCATGAGGGAGGAGGAAAACAAGGGTACAGGGGTGCCAGAGGGAGCAGCATGTGTGTCTGTAGCATGTGAGGAAACCTCTTATGTGTGGGCATCCCCCCCAGGAATTGTGGGACTCCTGTTGGCAGCCCTCCTATGGATTATCACGGCCAGTAAGGGCTCCTTCTGCCCAGAAAAAGGAGGGAGATGCTCTACAGCCCTCTGTGCCTCTGCTTTCAAGGTCGGAGGCTGCTGATAATTGATCTACAGCCTCACTATAAATCTGGTGCTGAGGGAAACCTTCCCTGCTGCCTCTAAACAGCAGCATCCATCCTGCACAGCTTGGCCAGCCCAGCCCAGCCCAGCCCAGCCACCCGCAAGGGAAGGGGGGTTTTAATCACTTCCTGCCTCTGCTGGGCAGCCTTTGGGTTTGCAGCTGGCCTTGCTGGCTCCCAGCTCTGCCACACCCCCTGTGCTGCTTCTGGAAGTTTCTCGTGGGGTCAGTGAACCCCTGCCAGGGTCTGCAGCAGCAGGGCAGGAGAGTAGAGGAACTGACATGGGATCTGGGGAGCAACTGCTGGGGCCAAGTGGTGGCGCTAGCAAGTTTGGGATATCCAGCATGGCTTTGAATGTCCTACAGGACCCAGTGTTCAGGGTAATTTCCCAGCAGAGGGGAAATCTGGCTCCAGGGCAGGCAGAGGAGGAGTTGGAATCCAGCTTCCTGGGGAGCCATGTGTTGTGGGGGAAGAAGGAAGGTGGTGATGGAGGCCACCAGCTATGGAGCACTGGGCTACTCTCCTCACCTCGTGCTCGCCAGCTGGATGTCAGGCTGGTCTCTGGATGTGATCCCTCTGCCTGATGGACTGCTGTGGTCAGAGCCATCAAGGCTGCTGTTGGTATGAGAGCTCCTGGGCGTAGATCACAAATTGAATTGGAGCCCCTGGAAAATGACAGCCCTTTGTAAATGCTGAATGTTTCCCTTCATCATCATCATTTGCAGCTAAACTGCAGCTCTGTCAGGGATCACAGCAGTTTTCAGCCCAGAGCTGAGCTGGTTTTGCTCACCTGCTGTGGGCAAAGATCTGCTGTCCCTGTCCCTTCCCATGGGAGCAGCCCTGTTCCCAGGGTATATGCTGCTTCATCCGGAGAGAAACCAGTTTCCCTCCCACAAATCCTTTCTCAGTGGCTGGTGCTAATGGAGAAGTAATCAAGCAGATTTAACCCTCCTGCTACCTGTGACTCTCCTGCAAAGCTCATTCATGAGCCAGCTCAAGTTGTGCTAATTACCGTAACCAGCAGGCGGGTGAGAGCACCAGGAGTTAACTAACACTCAATTAACCCCTGGTTGCTCGTGATGATTTCCCCTGTTCACAGCAGCCATCAGAAAGTCAACAAGGAAACAGTGGCAGGCAGGAGGCAGATGAGCCGTCTTGTATAGCTGGGGAGGTGACAACCTTCCTGTGTGGCTCGGAAGCCACAAAGTCAAGGGAGCCCAGGCCGCACAACTGAGCTCTTCAGCTGCTCTTGCCTGGTGATTTGGGGCACCTTGGAGCCCCTCTTTGAGTCAGGAGCATCAGGTCCCAGCTGCCTCTCCATCCCTGGAAGTGCTCAGCCAGATGGATGCAGGGAGCATCCAGCCCTGGTGCAAGGGACCAGAGCAGGTGGGATGGAGTTACCAGGAGGGGTTGAGGTGATCAGGAAGGTCCTTCACCAGGAACACAGACCCCATCCCATGGGTCTCTGGGAGCTTTTGATGTATCTCATACCGGTCAACCTGCAGGCTCCCAAGACACTTTGGTTGCAGGGCTCAGATGTGTGAGGGTTGGAGCCACCCCAGCCCCTTGCACCCCACAGGCTGCAGAGGGGCTAGATTCCTGAGCTGCTGCCCAGAATGTGCCCTGCAGTTGCTATGGTGACATTGCCATTTCTTACCTCACTGGGGGGAAAAAAGCCTCCAAACATTTAATTCTGCAGCCCACCTGGGAGCCTTTTAAACTCCCCGTTCGGTGTTTGACATGTAATAATTTTTCTGCTTTTAAGATTATCCTAAAATGCTCATTCTCTTTCTCCCTCTCAAAATCTCAGCAGTGGAGCCTCAGAAAGAAATCAGCATAAAAAATACCAATACAAGTTTCAAATGCCAATTTGTCACCATCACTGGGAACAGGCAGTGACAGGCACCAGGGAAGGAGACACAGCAGAGTGAGTCAGGGCTGACAGTGCTGGCATGCTCCAGCCACTGCTGACCGGCTCCTGTGGGAAATGCCAGGTGGAGAGCTGAGCCCACGGATGAGAGGGGAGAGGAGGTGGTGGGTGGAAGCGAGGAATTTGGGGAGGAGAGCTGGTCCTGGCTGGTAGCAAGGAGGGCTTTGATCTGCTGCCCCACATACACAGTGGTACCGTTGCTCAAGAGAGTCATCAGCGCAAGAAGAAAAAGAAGATAGAACCTCCCCTAAGAAACCGAATTAAGATTTGGCTCAATTCCCCAGGTCTGCCTCGTGCTCCCAGGTGACCTGGGATCTCCCCAGATTTCCCGGATGGTGCGGGGGAGCAGAGCCCAGCCCTGCCAGGCGCCCAACCTTGACGTGCAAATAAATATAGTCAAAACTGTCAGGCGCCGGGTGCTGCGGTGCCAGGAGGCACTTGGGTACCACCAGCGGGACCCCGTCATATGTCTGTTCATGCTTGGGTATCCACACACCTTCCCAAGCAGATGGTCTGCTCCACAGCACTGGGATCCAGCAAGCCTGTGGAGCAATTTAATCTCCAGAAATAATTTAATATGGTTTCCTCCAGAGTATGGTGGTTTGGGGTTTTTTTCCCTGACCAGCCATAGAATAATTTAATCCTGCCTTCTGTGTGAAGGTCTATTTTGAGCTTGCCACCTGCAGAGTGTTTTAATCCCACAACTCACAAAGTAATTCAATCCTCTCCCTTGGTGAGTAATTTAATCCTCTAATTCCAGGGTAATTTAATCCCCTCCCTGGGGAATAATGGAATAATTTGATCCTCTGTTTCCAGAGTAATATGATCCTCTACCTGAGAAGCTCAAAACTTCAAACCAGTCACCTGCCTATCTGCAGTCACTGCCATCCCTGCAAAACACTCCCTGCCAGGTGGGAATCTGGGAGTTCTTCCAATAAATCCATCCCCATACTGGCCAGCGTAATCCATGCAGGTCCAGAATGGGCAAAACCATTTGGCACTGCCTGACCCTGGGGCACTTGAGCCTGGATGCGTGTGATCGCTTCATTTAAGTTCCTCAACCAATTAATCCATTTGCTGATGAAATAGTTTTCATCTGGGTCGGCGCTGTGGTTGTTAAAGCAGGGCAGCCTTTGCCCCCACTCTGGGGGGCTGCTGGCATGAGGGGAGGGCTCCTGTGGGCTTGTTTTGGTCCAAGTGTTCAGTTCTACATGTAAATATATATCTATACATACACACACACACATTTATATATGGATTGTCTTCCCATTTACCTGGAAGGGTAGTGCTGTGTCCCCTCACACAGCGTTATCTCCACCAGGACTGGTCATTGAAATGTGTTAACCCCAGGTGCCATTCAATGAGGACCCCCTTGCACTGAGGGTCTGCAAGCAAGATCCCAGCATCCAACTCCCCCAGGGAGCTGGGAGCACGGCAGGGCCATGGTGACTGCCTGCTCCTGCAGCTGAGCACCCCTGCCCTGCCACAGCATCCTGGGCACGTTCATGTCCTCTGTCCATGCTGTCCACTCTCATGGGGCCTTTGGGCATCCCACATGCCACCTTCACTGTGGAATTCCACCTTGAAGGCAATGGAGACTCCCTGGGGAGTGGCAGGAAAGAGAGATTCGCTGCAGGAGCCTGGCTGGGTTATACCTCTTCCCCCTCATTTCTGCTTAGTAAAGGCTCAATAGGAGAAAGAGTTTCCTCAGCTGAGATGTTAAAAAGAGAAATCTCAATAATGATAGTGTCCATTTCCATGCAGAGGAGGATCTGTGGAGTATGCAGAACAGAAATACTTCCCTGTCCCTCTAAAGATTGCAGCAGTTTGTACTCAGGAGAGGGATTAGCATACTAGAAAGGAAATAACACCCTGAGAAACACTTGTGGGAGATGAGAAAGAGGGAGCAGAGCAGGAGGAGAGACCTGCAAAGAGGGCCTATTGACCCCATGTTGGCCCCAGGTTTGGGATGCCAGGGGACAGATAGGGTGATACCAAGGCAGAGGGGAAGGTGCCCCACCATGGCAGAGGGGGATGGGGTTGGAGTCCGTCCCCTGCCTGGGGAGTCCCCACATCAGGCAGCCCCACCCGCACTGTGGGGCCCTTTTGCACTGGGTGTTCTGTCCTGCATCACCTGCACATCCCCAGGGAAAAGTGATGAGGCTGAGACTGTGATCATTCTTTTTGTTTAATCCCACTGTCAAGTTAGTGCTTGAATCCTGGAAGCCAAAGGAGAGGCAAGTGGCTTGGAGGACCAGAGCCAGCTTCCATCACAGCCTGTTACTCCCATCTGTAAAGTGTTGAAATTAACATCCAGTTCCCCCCACCTTGCTGTGGCCCCCTGGAACCACCCCATCACCCACCACAGCTCTCTGCAACCTCCCTCTGGGGCTGCACTGGGCTCAGAGGTGCCAGTGATAATTGTCTTTCCTAGGAGCAGAGAATTCAAACAAAAGTCCTTGCCTGGGCTAAACAGAAATCATTGCTTGTTCTACCACATGCTTTATGTGCCCTGGTCCTGCCTGGGACTGCTAAAATTCTGCTTTTAAAACTCTGCTTTGTATGAAGTCTGTCCTGGATATGTCATCTTGCATTCTAACGTGATATATTAGACAAATAATTCTTTATGTGCAAAGCGTTCCTAAGTACCTGCAGGCCAGAGGGAAGAGAGGGGCTTGAATATCTTCAAAAATCCCATTCTAAATGTTTCCACTTCAAAGTCTCTTCTGCAAATTCTGCTCCGTGCCACATCTCCTGCCCAAAAGTCAGCTCTGCTGGTGCCTTCTGTGTCATTCTGATGCCACATGGCAATGCTCTGTGGGGCAAATGGCTTGTGCTGGCTGTGCTGTGTCTCCCAGATGTAGCCTTCTGTTGGAGTGGGGGAAGAGAGCAGGAGAAAAGTCTCTCCCTGTACTCTTCGAAATATGAGCCACTCTCTTTAACCAGTCTTGGTGTTCACTCACCTCTCTTCCCCTCTAATGAGTCGGTTTTTGTTCTCCCGTGTCACGTCCGGATGCACATTGTGGGTAATTGATGGACAGGACCCGACCTCTGAAAGCTATCAACGTAGCCACTGTGAAATCACACGTCCAAATATGTTTATCTTCCCAGCTTTTTGGGCCCGAGTGCTCTTGGACACAGATTTCCGTACTTCAAGAAGGAGAGTAAATTTCCTTCAAAATGTCAGCATAGAAATGAAAGATAAAAGGGAAGACATAGGGGCTGCTTAAACTTTGCATTCATGACAAAGCAGAGCGGTGTGGCTCAGAGGGAAGGAACTGGAGCTCAGCCACGGGCAGGCCATTTCAGGGGGGTTGGTGGTGCCTCAGGGGTCTGAATGCTGCCCTGTGATGGGTGCACTTGCTATGGTGACTTCCAGGCAGCATTGGTGTGCAAACCACCTGCTCTTCTGCACCTGTTTTCCCCAGGATCTGTCCCAGCAGGTTGGAGTCTGGGTGTCTTCTCCTGTCATGAGCTGAACTCCTGATGTTCAGCACAGGTGTGGGTCCCTGGGGTCACACCATGTGTCCACCCCAGCACTGAGGGAGGTGTGCATTCCCCTGGTGTTGCTCTAGTATGTGAGGAAGCAGCCATGGCTGCTCTGAGCCTCTTTGCTCTGCCAGTACCGGGACAAGGCTGTCCTGTGGCTGCAGCCACCGGGAGTGGCAGGCAGTGGCCCCATGGTGATGGGCTCATGTCGGTGCAGGTACACTCTGCCTGCCCTCAGTGTGCCTTTTGAGTGCTCTGTAGTAATTCTTGATTGCAGGAATCACTTCCACACAAGCACCTCTCCAAAGCAGCAGCAGATGTTCGATGTTCTTCCTCAGTCCCTCCCTGAGCTGTGGGCATGGGAGGAAAGCAGCCGAGCTGCAGACAGGGAGCTGGGAGGATTTCCCTGACCAGCAGGGAGGATGGAGACCATTCCTGCCACCTGGCACAGCCATCCTCTCCTGGCCCCTGGTGGGGCTGCCCACGACCACCACGGAGGCATTTCAGGGAAAGCATGAGCTGTCTCCCGTGGCAGCCGGAGCGGCCGCAACGTGCTCCCTGCGTGCTGCTGATTGACAGCCAAGATGTGCGACTGCACATCTTGTTTTCAGCAATCTGGGTGTTTGTGTTGGCAGAGCCTGGCTCAGGCCCTCTGTTCCTGGCACCTCTCACATGGCCACCTGTGCCCACGGTGCTGGCAGGCACCTGCTCCCTGCCCTCCTGCGAGCACAGGTTTTTCCCCTCTTTTGATGTAGCCCTGTTGCTCACCGTCCCTCAGCCATCATCCCTCTCCCACTGTCCTGGGGAGCTCCTCGTGCACCAGGATCAAGACTTAGTCTGCTTCCAACCTCCCTCCTGAAGTCATGTGCTTTAAATATCGACAGCGGGTGAAGTGAGAAACCCTTATGGGTTTGCTGTGGAGCTCCTTGGGGATGGTGTAGTTTGTGCTAAGCAAGAGATGGGAGCATAGGCTGAGAGTGGTCCCTCTGGGCTCTCATCTCTCTGTGTCCAACCTTCTTTTCTTTAGGAGCTCTGTGGGATGAGGATGAGCTACCAGAGCAGGTCCATGGTGGGATCCGGGTGGCAGCAGAGCCAGGGCCCTGTTCAGAGCTGCAGCCTGTCAGTACTGCTCACACTCCTAGAAACTCCAGGAGCTATGAGGCTGCACCAATTGTGGCTGCAGCCCCTGGGATGGGGCTGCCTGCCCAGGCTCCTGCTGCATTTCTGTCTGGGCTGCATTTAGTTGTTTTTGGTGTGGAACGCAGATGCTGGATTGCTGGATGTGAGCTGGTCCTACTGAGCTGCAGTCGTTGTCCCATCCTGTGTGAAGGGTGCAGGTCCCCAGCCTTGCTGTGGCTCCTGGCTCTGCAGCCCTGTGTCCATCCCTTGTAGTGGCCTGTCCTCCTGTTGCACTGTCACCAGGAGATCCCACCACGGGGCCAGCGAGCCCTCAGCCTGCCAGCAGGACTCGGCTCTGCCTGCTGCTGCCATGCAGGGACCTGACAGCAGCACGGGGTGAGAGCCTTGTGCCTCTGCCTTGGGATGACAGATGCTGCTGTGCCCCGGCGAAGCTTTCAGGCTCTGCCTGAAAGGGGTCAGGAGCTGAAGGAGCTCTTGCCTGGCATTGCCAGGGAAGGGAGGTGGGGAGAAAGAGGAGGGCGAGCCGGAGTGCGAGTGCATCTGGGGACACGAGCTCGGCAGCAGGGCAGCGGGGAGGGGAGCACGCGGGAGACGAGCCTGGATTCAGGGGTGTGTGTGTGTGCACAAAGGTTGTGTGTTCATTGCCTGACAACATGTCCATATAGCAAAATCACCTCTGAGCACCTCAAAATCACCCTCCCCACCCCAGGGACAGCAAATAATACTGAGACATCTGTAGAGGCTTCATGACTCAAATGAGAGCTTGGTTGCCAACCTACTCCCCTCCTTCTTTCCTACTAGCGCTAAAAAAACTCAAAAAGGGTTTTGCAGCCCTAAATCTAGCTCTGGGCCCATCTGCAGCCCACCAGCAGAGTATTAGGTTGGGGCACTTGGTCTGCAAAGGTGAGGGCTGCAGGAGGAGGCTTTGAGCCACCTCTGAGACCTCTCTGTAGCCCCAGTGCACCTTTTGATTCTGTCATCAGAAATGCATCCAAAATGTAAGTAGAAATAGACTTTTTGAAGTCCTCACTGCTGTGGAAGTGAGGATAAGCCACATTTCTTCCCACCCTCCCTGGAGCTCTGGAAGCCTCTTGTGCTGCCAGAGCAGCTCTTGCACAGGTAGCCCCTCTTGGGAGGCATGTACCCTCCTCTAGCAACTGCATTTACCACAGTGTGAAGCACAAACTTGTCTTCTCTGTGTGTGACTCCAGGCTCTATTGTAGATTAAAAGATTTTTCTTTCTCCTTTATCCAGCAGGTGGGTCTCTGGTGGCTGTTTCAATACCATTCTTGCATGGGCTCTGGGATGTCTGTGCCGAGGTTCTCGGTAAACTCAATTACACTGTGGTAATAGCATGGTATTGACTCAGGAGCCTCAGCAACACAGGACTCTTGCCGTTTATTAGTTGTTTAATTATATGGCACATCAGGCCAAAATAATGTCATTAGCTAATTAGCCACGTTGGGGGTATTTGTAATTTTTCTTAAATGAATGTTAACATCAGTGAAGGGTGCCAGCTGTTAGCCCAAGAGTCAGGGCTCCTTTTGTGCACAGAGCAGGTTGAGGCTGATTCCAGCCTAGATGCTCCTTCATGTGTCCCATGGGCACAGGTCCCCTGCCACCTCTGGGGACAAGATGTCCCTCTTCAAGGGTTTGGGTGAGTTACTAATAGCAGCACCTTCTCACAACGTGACTGGGACCCCCAGCACCCTCCAAAGAGCTCACTGTGGGCATGGCTGGGCCAAGCCCATGTCCAGGTGTTATTCGACAGCAGCACTTTCAGGATCTGAGGAGTAGTACAGTGGCACTGAAAGGCACAGCTCTCCAGGACTGTCACACAGCTCAGCCCAGACACTGACCATGTGCTGCCAGAGCCACTGTGAGTCACTTGCCCTCGTGTTTGACACCAGCTACGCACCACTGAGCACACTGAGAAAGGGAAGCCAAAGGCATGTGCTGCAGTCGTAACCCACCAGAGGGGGTGACAGCAGAACAGCCGTAGGGCTGAACCTTATTGTGGCACCCCTGGTGCTGCTCCTGCTGCCTGTTTGGTCCAGGAATCCACCCAGTTACTCAGCGATGCCTCATTCTCCTCTGCCTGAGGGGCTGCGAAAGGCAGAGCCCATGTGTCCCATGCAGGAGATGCTGCCAGGACTGCCGTGACTGCCAGCACACACCCCATCCCCATTCCTGTGTGCAGACTCCAGTACAGACTTCCTGGCATCGCCAGACTCCAGTATGAAGCTTTTGGACTGGGGCTGTGTGCTAGGGATCAGTCTGCCATGGGATCTGCTCCTCGTTTCACCCTGGTGACGGGGCACGAAGCAGCAACATCCCAGTGGCTCACCCAGAGGTGGATGCAGGCTGCTGGCGTGGGGATGGGGTGTGTTAATCCTGTGGGATAAATCCTGTGGGATTAGGAGTTCTACAAGACAGTTCTGGCTGTCTCCCTGTGGTTTCTGTGGCTTTTCAAGGAGGAGGCAGCATTGCCATGTGGGAGCATTCTGGGCAGGATGCTGCAGGATGTTATTCAGGGGTATTGTTATAATTAGCATTTCTTGGCTGCTTTATCCCACCAGCACCAAAGGTTTTCAGTGTGATGACTCCTGACTTAAGGTTAGTCCTTCAGCTGGCTGCTTTGGGCCTGCAATTCCCAGTTGTGTTGCTCCCACAAAATTCTTACCATTATTTAACACAAACAGGTCAGCTCCGTGCTTTACAAAATACATTTGCTGATCCTGAAGATTTCTAAATGTCTTCTGATGCCTTCTGATGCAGAGCTGAGGGAAGCAAGGGTCTGCAGTAGTGCGGGGATGGGGAGGGAGAGCGTACCCAGCTGAGGGTGGTCTCTATACTGCCTGATGCCTCACTTTCAATCTGGCTGGGTCCATTCCAAACTCTGAAAAATTGCAGGCACCTGCAGATGCTTTCATGTCCTTGAGGACAAGTTCTGCCAACTGGAGAACCTCCCTGGAGAGCCCACACACTTCTGAGAGGTTCAAGAGTCCATAGCAAATAACTCCAAAATTAACCATGCAGGCCTCCCCCAAGTCCTCAAAGGCACAAGTTCAGATGAATAAAATAAATTTGGAGTTAATAGACCACACTGAATTTGAAATATGACATTTCAGAAAGGGGAGGGGGAATAGAGACTTGTCCAATAGTTAGAAATTTTCCCTCATTCAAACCTTCTTATCTCCCCAGTGCCTTAGCTGCTTAATTGGAGACTCTCTCGAATAATTCTATTCCAGTGTAGAGAATTCTTTGGTGGACAGATTTTTTTTTTTTTAAAGACACATTAGGGGAAAACAAAACTGGGCTTGTAAGGAGAATGAGTTACATCCTTCTGTTGGCCATTGCTGGTGTGGTTCCACAGCACTGCTGTGAGATAATCACCCATTCTCCCATGCTCTGCCGCTCACCTTAATAACTCTCCCAGGATTTGATGTAATGGTTTACATAACCTTTCTGAAGCATCCTGAATTCTGATGCATCCAGCACTTAAATGTGACATTGAGTCAACTCTGAAGTACTTTACAGCTGGGTGATGCTGCTTGGGGCTACAGCAGACGATGAATGGAAAAGTTTCACTTACCAAGATGAACTTTTTACCAGCTGAGCTGTGTGTCTGGAAGAAATCTCAGGGTCTCAGATTCTGAGCTGGGGGCTGGGTTTGTCTCCCTGTGCCGCCTGTGGATGCGCGTAGCACCAGGGTTGATCCAGGGCAGCAACTACGGACTTGAGTTCCTGTTACCTGTCTGCATGTGGCCTCTCTGGAGGTACCTGCCTTGGAGCCTCCTGGCTGGATGACATTTACAGTCAGTGGGGAGAAAAAAGGCACGTCCAGGCAAAATTCATCTGACCTTTCTCAGGCAGCCACCTTAGAACGAGATTAATCCTGCCCCTGAGAGGCCTTTTCTCTCCATTAGTGATACAGGAGTTCATCCAGCTTGTCCGTGCATGCAGGCTGTGTTTGGGCAGATGTATCCCCCCGGATCCCTGCTGGGCTGTAGGATTTGTGTGTGGCCAGGGAAGATGCTTTGCTCCTTCCTGGGGCAGTGTGCAGAGAGCAGGTATGGGAGATGGGCAGCCCTGCTTGCCCCCAGCACCCTCCCCAGCTGGGGCTCTGGCACGTGGCATTCGCCAGCCTAACCAAAGGCACAGGCTCGGAGGGCAGGGATAAAGATAGGCATTTTCTGATATCTGGGGCTGATTCTGCTGTCTTCAAAATCCCGCAGTAATTGCTGGTGTTGACTATATATGTAAATCTGTATCTATAATAGTCTCTCTCATGTATGTCTGTGTATATATATACGCAGGCACACGTAGATGTGTGTATATCTAACATATGTGCTCTCAGCCCACACAACATATGGGGCTCCGAACGCCACCGGAGTGTGCACATTCCTCAATCCTGGCTCGCGTGGCACCCACGGAGCGGGGCGGGGTGATGTCCTGCCTGCGCCAGCCTCACCACTCATCCCGACCTGCCTTTGCCCTCCCGATCCTTCCCGGTGGGATTTTCACCCTGCACAGCGTGGACATAGTCCCAGCTGTCACCCCTGTCCCCCCAAAAGGCGTGTGGGGTGGTGGCACCCTCCTGCACTCCCCAGGTTTTCAGGGTTTGGTCTTTGCTGGGAGAAGGACAAGGCTTGTGAGGAGCCTTGCACAGCTCCCAGTGCAGGTGGATGCAGTGGGATGTAGCAGGCTCCTGGTGCTTCGCTGTGGCTCGTTCATTAGTTCATGTGTCTCAATAAATCAGGTTGGCCCTCTGCCAGCAGGGAGTAACTCAGGCTGGGTTGCGGAGGAAGCACCTTGGGAATGGGAAGGAGCCTGTGGAAAGCACAGCTGTGCCCCAGACACACACAGGAACCTACCCCAAAGCCCTTGGGGTACTACTGGGTACTACTCCAGATTCTGGGCCAAAATCACTCAGAAAAGGGGCTTTTGGCTGTACCTTTCACCCTGGGGTGAGATGTGGCTGCAGGATGTGTCCCCAGGCCAGCCTCCAGCACAAGTGTCCATGACAGGGTGTTCCAGGTCTGCAGGGAGAGCAGGCTCTCCAGGGTGCTATCCAACACTCCAATCCCACAGCAGTTGGAGGTGCTGCCTGACCCTTTTCCCCATCTCTAGAAAGGTCACCATGCCTCCCAGCTCTTTCTTTTTGCCAGTGTGAGTACCTGTATCAGACACTGAGCACAGCCCCAGTACTGTGATGCTTCCATGGCTAATCACAGTGAAGCAATGTGATTTAATTTTGTGGTTTCCAGTCCTGCCACATTCACAGAAGCACAGAGTATTCAGAATTAGTCCAGAGGAGCAGAGCTGAGGGAAGCAAGGGTCTGCAGTAGTGCAGGGATGGGGAGGGAGAGCATACCCAGCTGAGGGTGATCTCTATACTGTCTGTGAGCTGAGCACATCCTGCCAAAGCACAGGAAACAGAGCAGGTAAGGGAGGAGAGGGCAGGTGTAAGAAAATTCAGGTGTGCAGCTGGGAAAGAGCCTTTCCATAAGAGAGCTGTTGGTGTCGACGATGTTGGTAGTGTCACTGATGGAGAAATTCAATCACTTCCAATGAGGGAAAAATAATTGTCTTTCGAGGTACAGTAGGTTGTTGTCATTTTCCTGTGACACACTCCATCAACTTTCAATTTCTAGTACAAAAGCCCTTCGTTCTTGCTCGAGTCTCTCTAATCCATTGCAGTGAGCACTCATGGCAGACATGGCATAGGCTGGGGGAGTCATCTGGGAACAGGAAGGTCCAAATTGTTCCAAACTGAGAGGAACACCCTGACCCTGCTGGGTGCAGAGGGTGCCAGATGGGGGAAACCAACTTGGGTCAGCAGTCAGTGAAATATCTCATCCCCCCAGGTTCTGTAAAACAAGGAAAACAAAATGGTGAGGGGCTCACATAGCTTGGGTAGAGGGGCTTGGGGTGACCTCTGGCACTGGGATGCCAGGCAGGTTTGGCACAGAGAGGCTCAAACCCTCTGGGGCTGGAGGAAGCAGGTTCAGCGCCATCCTTCCCTCTGGTGTCGGTGGTGGCAGAGAGGAGAGGAAGGGGAGAGTGCCCAGCAGTGATTTGGAGCAGAGGTGTGTGTGCAGGAAAGCCAGAGCTTGGCACTTCCCTGCCACTAGGTGAAATAAGAGGTGATTAGCAAAATATCCCAGCATCCCAGCCACAGAGCCTTCTCCTCTAGCACTGGAAGAGGAAATATGTATTTAAAACCACTGCTCTAACAGAGAGAGGTAATGATGTGTTTCAAGGCAGAGCTAGTATCATTCATAAAGCCCGTGCTGCTTAATTACATCTGCCCCATTTAGGAGAAAAATGATTTCCCAGTGAGTTTCTGGTTTGTTTTCCCTCTGTCCCGCTGCATCTCACCATGGCTCCACCTGTTTGTCAGGCTCTTCAGGATGCCTGTCTCCAACCACAGCTTGGGGCTGGCTGCCAGACCCAGGGACTGAGGACTGTCACTGTCACCAAGTGCCAGCCACCCAGAGAGGTCGCAGAGCTCAGGATGGGCAGAACAGAGGTGATGCCATTCTGCACGGACCCAGGGTGGGGTAGCAGAGTAAGTCCCTTGTTCTTACAAGACAACAGTCAAGACTAGTTGACCCAGAGTCACAGAACCACAAAATGTGCTGAGCTGGGAGGGGCCCACAAGGATCATCAAGTCCAGCTCCTGGCCCTGCACAGGACCATCCCCTGTGCAGAGTCACGCCATGTGCCCGAGAGTGTTGTCCAAATGCTTCCTGAACTCTGTCGGGCTTGGTGCTGTGACCACTTCTCTGGGGAGCCTGTACCAGTGCCCAACCACCTTCTGGGTGAAGAGCTTTTTCCTGATAGCCAACCTAACCCCCTGCTGCTAGGCACACAGCCCTGCTGTCCTTGCTGAGGACGCTTTGGGGACCCCAATATTTTCCTGGCAGGCTCTGGCACACTGCTGTCCACAGGTACCTGTGCCTGATGCCGGTTCCACTGGCCTCTGGCCCTGCAAGCTGGGGCTCTTCCTTCCAGAGCTTTTCATGCTGCTTTTAAGCAGCCTTAGCTTGTGGTGCTTTCCTTTCACCTGTCAGCTCTAGCCTGACGTTATTTGGGTAGAAGCAGAGGGGTAGGAGTGTAGAGAAGCAAAATGGTGGCTTTTTTTTATTTCTTGCATTCATAAGATATTTCAAGTGACACACAGAGACAATAACGTATCACTCAGCTCGAGTACAGCTTGAATGGTTTAAAAATACGCTTCTGAACTTTCCACCCCTGTTCATGCACAGGCACCATCCCTTTGGGGTCTGCACTTTGGCAGGAACAAGCAAGGAGTTAAGCAGCTCGGCAAGACGAGCTATTTATGGATGTTGCAAGCTCCCTGCTCTGCTCCCATACCCCATTCAATCCTCTAATTATGTGCAGTTGTTTCATGCTGTGTCTCACCGCACGCTCTCTGGGGGAAACCGCTGGGGCTTTGCCAGTTGATGAGGAGGGGGTGGGAAGGGGGAAGACTCTGCCACACGCGCCGATGCAGCCTGGGAAAACAAGGGATGCTGTGAGGTTGATTGTCTGTGGGCTGTGGGGATACCAGGGCATGGCCCTGGGACCTTCTGGACACGGAAGCAGAGCTTATAAGAGCAACACCCCCAGTGGGGGAGTTACCTGTGGGAAGGAGGACATAGCAACAGAAGGTGTGGAGAGACTTCCCCCATCCCTGGGTTCAGTCCTCTGTGTCCCCAAGCCCTCCCTGTGAAATGGAGCCCAGAAGCTGCAAGGCAAACATGAGAGAGCAGCAGGGACCACAGGGCTTGCCAGCCCCTGTCAGTGCTGCCCTCCAGACAGTTGCTCAACAGCAGTGCCAGCTTGGAGAAGAGAGTGGCTGCTGCCAGGGCTCTGAGCCTCCTCTTGTTCCCCTGGCAAGCCCGCCCAGCTGCAGACGTGCTCCAGGGTAACATGAAAGCTGCCCGTGAAAGCTGCCCCTTCTACCTCCGTAAACCCCTGCGAAGATGCTGCTCCAGCATCATAAGAATTCTAGTTAATCCACTAATAGTCTTTGAATAAATCGACCAAACAAGAAAAGAGACGAGAATAATCTCCGGTGCCTGGAGCTGCATGGCTGTTTCACTAAAGCAGCTCAGTGAGCATCTTCAGATCAGCAGCCTGCACCCATCACCCCTGGTGTTTCACATTCCCGAGACACTCTCAGCAGCTTTTCTGGCCCTTAAGAATGGTGACAAAGTGGTCTGGGGGAGGCCAGCCACAGCCAGTGCCCTGTATCCCCTCCACACTGCAGGGTGAATGGGCACTGGGAGGACTGGAAGGGACCAGCACCCCCTGCTCATCCAGAGGCTGGACAGGGCCAGGGGGATCTGTGCAGATCCTTGCAGGCACAGGGTTCAATACCCCCAAGGTTGGCATCTGCAGTCAGTGCTGTTGGACTGGTAAGAGCTAGGGGCTGTTGCTGGCTACACTGGTCTCAGATAAGTTGCTCATGGGAACTGGAGATGCCCAGATTCAGGTTTTTGTGTGGGTCTACCAGGCATGCAGGGCTGTTACCCGTCCCTGTGTCTCTCTTTCTTCCTCCAGTCCTCTGCCTTGCACTTCCTTTCTGGCTTATCCTGACCAGCACCAGTGAGCCTGCGTCTCCTGGGTCCTTCTTCCCATGGAAGTGTGGCCCAGCTCTACCC
>NW_008240227.1:721176-729776 GCF_000691975.1 Corvus brachyrhynchos
TGAATGTCTTCTCCCTTTACCCTCCTCAAGCTGGACCAAAGGTTATTTACCCATACATTGCCCCCCTGGGAACAATGTTCAGACCCAGAAGCTTTCACAGACACATCCACATGGGTGAATTACCTGATCTGTGCTGCTCCTGTCATTTGAGCCCTTCCAGCCATCCACTGTGCCCCCAGCCTGCTCCCAAGCCCATCAGCAGGGAAGGGAGGCTGTGACCCAGCCCCTGTGTGGTCCCAGCAGGCAGCACAGGCAGTTCACATCCACCTCCATCTGCCACGGCATCCGGAGGCACAGGCAGCCCCTGCACCACACACCTGGGCTCAGGGAGCCAGCCTGTGCCCTCCATCTGCTCCATCTGTGGGGAGTGGGGCTGGGCCCCCAGTGCCCCTCCAGCAGCTCAGTTCAGCTCTGGACAGCCTTGGGTGAAGGCAGGGTCCTGGCAGTCCCTTGCCATGGAGGTTTAGATGCTGAAAGGGCCCCTCTGTACAGACCTAGTGCAGGAGGAGTTTGGGGTTCAGCCCTCAGGAGAGCCAGGGGTCCCTTCCCCTGGCAGCCCAGTTTGTTGGGTGCTGATGGGGTGCTGGGGGCCATTGCCATGGGCCCTTGCTGTGGAGTGGGGAATGCTGCCAGGAGCCAGAGGCTCCCACTCCTTCCCAGCTCTGCTCTGCACGGGTTTGCTGTATTCTCACCTGATTAGCGGTTTCGAAATACAGCCTTTGGCTTTGAGACCCAAAATAGACATCAGGTTGTCTTTACTCCACTGAAGGCTCCTTAGTATGTAAATCCCTCCCCAACACAGTCGGTGCCGCACTGTGCTTCCAAAGGGATGGCACCTCGGGGATCCTGGCTTTCCTGGGGATCCCCACCCCAGTTCCTGCTTGGCAGTGTCCTGCTGGGCAGGGGCTTCCCCAGGCCCTCCTTGCAAGCCGTGGTGCAGTGGGGCGCTGGCACAGCCCCTGTGACAGGCACGTGTTAGGGATGGTGCTTTGCATCCCTCCTCCACTCCCCCCTTCTCTCCCTGCACTACATGGGACCCGGCAGGTTTCCCGGGAGGCACCGGGGCCAGCGGGCAGTGACATTTGTTTTGTCACTTATGCTGTCGTCACCAAATAAACCTAAGAAATAGCTGCCTTTAGGGGGGAGCTGGGCCTGGTGACATTCGCTTCGTCTTACAGCAACTAATGCATCCGGCAGCATCCCCAGGAACCGCATGCTCTGTGCCAAGGTAAACGAGCTCCGTGCTGCCAGCAGAGCAGCCTCCCAGCCCATCCCAGTGCTGGGGACCAGCTGGGCACAGGCAGGACCTCTCCAGGGGTCAGGGACACCCCATGCTACAACAGCCCCCCACGAGCTGTGGCCTCTGCAGAGAGCCAGGAGCGGATGTTCATTTAGTGACATTAATTGCTTGATACTTTTGCAGTGTTCCCTACCTTGTAAAGATTGAGTCAAAAACCAGCGCCTGAGGAACTGCCTCTATTAAACTGATGTTCATTAGAGCTGACTTGGCGCTACCTCATTAGGCTGCTGTAATTGAAGGAGTTAATTGATTATCAATAGTTTGAGTTCCCTCTCCTCATGCCCGCAAGGCCCTACTGGGTGTTCTTAGGGGGCCAGCATTCATCATGTGGCTCGGACGTGCCTCACTGCTGGCAGTCACAGCTTGGGTTGCTCTGTGCGTCCCCGTCTCCGTGCTGTGCCCGTCGTGATGCTGGCACTGCCAGCAGCGTTTTCCGCGTGGGTCCTTTGCGTTCAGCTTATTCACCCAGATTTGGCACTCGCTCGAAACTGTCTAAAATACTTCTGATGGCTCCCCTTTCTGCGGCTGTTCTTTAATGCATATATATTCTATTTGGAGAAGCTGCATGTGGGGGTTCAATGACTCTCTCCTGGGTGTGAAAGCAAAAGCAGAGCCTCCAAAGCAGCTGCTGCCTGAGCAGCTCTGTCCCGCAGCGCAGGGGTGGAGGGCACAGCCTGGGGGGGCCCAGCTGCCCAGCGGGGGCTGTGTGGCCGTGCTCACACGCTGGTTTTCCTGAGCTTGGACTGACTCCCTCGCACAGACACGTGCTGCTGACTCAGTCACACCTCTGCTGTTTTTAGAGGCGGCCTTCCAACACCCTTCCTCATTCAGCAGAAACCAGGGAGATGCTGTGCTTCCCCAAGCCAGCCTGAAAACACATCCCCTGCACTCAGTTGCAGCTTTTGTGCTGCTCATCCTGACCCTGGCCTGCTGGAAATGGGACAGGCGTGGGTTTTGGGGTGAGAGGACGCCCCTGGCAGAGACAGGTCTGTGCTCAGCCTTCCTGCCATAGAGATCTCTGCCTTCTGCCCTGTCCTGCCCTCAAGTTTGCCCTCATGTAGCCCTCCTGCCAGGAGCAGAGTGCCCAGAGCATCCTCAGGTACCCCCAGGAGCTGATGGTCCATTGCTACACCCAGAAGACCACGGGTGACAGGGACGTGGTGATTCTGCAGCAGGCAAGCTAGGAATGGAAGAAATGATCCTCTCCATACCTGCATCCTCACACGTCCATGAGGGCACAAGCAGGGCTCAGAAAGCCAGAAGGTAGGGGTGCCACAGGCCATCTATCTGCTGCCAGACGTTTTTTTAGGCAAATGCTACTCCCCTGCCCCAGCTCAGGGTCTGTGCTGCATCACAGGTGACAGCACAGACAGCGAGGTGGGAGGTAGACAAGGCAGGAGGAAGCTGTTGCTCCCCAACTTCGTTAGCTTTAACTAACGAGCTGTTTATAGGAGTGACATGACACCTGCTTTCCTCTTTATAAATTCAATAATTTATGAAAGGTATTAAAGGCAAAACAGCCTCCCGGATAAAGCCTGTGATGCGTGTACGCTGGGTATTAGCCAGACGGGACAATGAGCTACACTTGAATAACACACGAAGATATTTACCCTCTCCCTCTATAAATTATTAAGGGGCTTTTTTGCACATAATTACATGAGCTTTTATGTTTCTCACTCCCTGCTTTTAATCCTTTTTGGAATGGTGCCAGTCACTTATAACAGGAGCTGAGCAAACAGCAACCGCTATGGCTGGGTTTGGGGTTGGGTTTGGGGTTGCTGCAGATGATGGAGATGCAGGAAAGGGCATGGGTGTGAGCCCATCCTGCTTGGCACGTGGCACAACACCACAGGGAGGGACACCAAATGGCGCCAGCCCTGTGGGGCTCTAATGGGCTTTGGCCCCAACATGAGGTGCTTTTCCTCTGGCGTGGGTTCGGGGAGGTGGCCATGAGAAAGTGCAAAGCAGGCTCTAGTGTTTTAAATGCCCTCCAACTGTGCATGTAAATCAATTATATGCAGATGTAATTGGGCATGCAAATGTCACTAGGAGGCTGTTTACATGTGCAGTGTACATTAGGGGAGCACGTATGTGTGCAAAAGAACACTGAGGATATTAGTAATAATTACACCCTGAGAGTGTCCTGGTGCTGGGTCTGCTACTTCTGCTTCTCCAGCTCTGGCCTTCAGGGAGCAGAGCTCCCTCCTTACCCTACCCCATGACAGACCCACCCCCCCCGTTTCCCTGACTGATGTGTTTGCTCCCTGGCCTGTGCCCAGCAGTGCAGCTCAGCTCCCTCCCCTGCTCCCCAGCGTCGCCTCTCCCCATGCCACTTGCTGGTATGGCTGCAGCCCCAGCTGAGCCATGCCCATCTTGGCCTGCCACACCAGGCAGGGACCGAGCTTCTTTTAAACATTAAGATGAGGAGCCCATTTCATCCCCTCCAGGCACCCTGACCCCTTTCTCTTAGTTGGCAAGCATTTGTGAGTCAGCCCCAGCGGGATGGCTCCCACATCACCTTCCTGTCCTCCATGCCCAGCACAGCCTTTGCTTTTTCAGGGTGAGCAATTGACAGGACTCTCCTGTCCTCCATACTCACAGCTCTCTCCAAGCCCTCTCTCCTTTGTGCCAAATTCTTTAATCATTGCTCTTTGTCCTGTTGTACAGCTCCTATTCTTACACCAAGCTGTTAAAAAGCTGTCACTGTCATAAATTCCTTGTCCCAGAAATTATCTTTGATCTCCTGAACGTGGGCTACAATAGGCACCCAGGTGCTTGATATTATTAATACCTTCTATATATGTGTCAATGAGCTTAAGAACTTAATGGAACCTTTTCCCTCAGCCCTTCACGCCGTGTGTTTGGGCTGCTTGACAGAGCAGTCAAGCTATCAGTGCTTGACTCTGGCTGACATGAGGACATGTGGCCTCTCTCTGTTCCAGAGCGCTGCATAGAAAGGCCTAATTTCCACACCCAGAATTCAAATGGGTTGGGCTGCTGACAGTGCCCTGGCAGAGATATGGGGGAGCTCAGCTGGGGCAGACTCTGTGTGCCATCAGTTTATCCCAATCTTCAGTAGCACTTGCTTGAGAGGGCCTACAGAAAGGCTTTTTTTCTGCTCTTTATCCCTGTTCTCCAGAGCTTCATGGAGGTCATGTCATGATTTGAGATGTGCAAGGCATGAGCACAGCATCTCCTACCTCTCACCTCCCTTTCAGTTGGACAGAGAGCTGGAGATGGGTCCAGCCACGTGCCTGCAGCCTCCAGCAGGCGAGGCTGTGGTGGGGAACCGTGGAGGGTTCCCCTCCATGGCCTCACAGCCCCAGCCCATGTCCAGGGTGACGTTCTATGGCTCCTGCCACTGCTGTCCCAAGTGAATGGCTGGTGGTTGAAGAATTTTTGGATCATTCTGCTCCAAATCAATAAGCTGACAGAGCAGGGAGCAGTACAAGACAGTACAGAAAGCATTATGATAATACTTGATAAGGATCCTCAGTTCCACTGAGGAGCAGCCATACAATGCAGAATTTGGATTCCCTCCAGCTGATAATGAGAAGCCACTGGACTGACTCAGCCTGCTGTGAGGAGGCATCAGCACACATCCAGATGGCCGTGGGGAAGGGGGAGCAGGAATATCCTGCCTTGCCTCTTCGTCCCACTCCCCCCACACACCCTGAAATGTCACCACCTCCAAGAGAGAACGTGATCTGGGAGCACGTTTCTCCCTGACTGCATCTTCAGGAGCCCGGTGGAACAGCCATCCTCAGGAACAAGGGTTCCTCAGGAACAGGTCCTGCTGCCAGCAGTGCTGAGGAGGGCAGGGGACGTCTGTGTCCATGTGTTGTGCAAGGCATGCACGAGACATCAGGGTGGCCTTCCCCTCCCTGTCCTAAGCAGCCAGGAGTTTATGGTACCTTCTCCAGGGACTGGTTAGGACTGGGCAGGATCAAGGAACTGGTTGCTGGTCGAGCTCAGGGTATGTGCGAGGTACCCTCCTCTCCGGATGCGCAGGGGCAGAGCCGGCACAGACCCTCCCCCTGTCCCTGCTGCCAAAGGGAGGAGGCTGGAGGGGCAGACAGCCGATCTGGCGTTCCCAGAGCCAGTGCTGGCAGTACTTCAAGGTGTGGTACATCTTATCTCTGCCTGGCATTTGCATGGATTTTCTCAGCTCAGCTTGTTACGAGGAAAGTGTGAAAATCTGAAAGAAAAGGAATGATAATAATAATGGGAGTAATTAAAATCCACCTCCCTCCTGCCAGCTCGGCCCTTCCTAGACCAATTGTGGGATTCCTGGACACGTGCGCTGCATCCAAAGGAGACGAGAATGTCCCAAGTCTCTCCCTTGAGGGGCAGCTCCGTTCCCCACTGCCCAGGTCCCTTATGCAGTGTGCAGGTGCTGCCTCTCCAGGAGGGAGCTGAGAGCAGGGATAAACTCCTGCCTCCTGCCAACAGAAGGGAACCATCTGCCACAGCCCGTTATCATCTGAGGATGGCAGTGGCAAAGAGCTGGAGCATCTGTCTGAGGGATGAGCCCCCACAGATGGACACCCAAATGTTCTTGCCATTCCCTGCAGGTTTTAAAGAGGAACATGTTCAACGCTGTGAGCCGAGCTGCTCTGCAGCGTCCCGGGGCTGCATGGAGGTCAGCACAGGATAGTGGCACCTGGAGGGCTGGGCACTTTGGGTCACTCCATGCTGCAAAAAGGAGGTTGACTCAGTTGAGCAGGGTTGACCCACAACAGCTGGAGTTGGTCTCTACAGCACGGGGGAGTCCAGTAAAGGTGATGGGAGAGGGAAAAAAGGCATGTTTGCTGCAAAGCTGTCAGCTGCACATAGCTACAGGCTGTTAGCAGGGACAGGAGGGGATGGTACTTCCAGTGAGGTTTGGCTGTGTGCTTCTGACTGTCCCCTGCACACTGTCACCCATGCTGCAGCACCTCAGGGACATGAGCAGTAAGCTCACCAGTCATGACAGATCAGTAACTGCAGAAACATGGGAGCCTTTGGGGCTTCCGAGCGGGGGCCAGTGCAGTTCCTCTGGCAGAGATCAGCAGGGTTCATTGCTGCCAGGATCTGCCTTTGTCCAAAGTGTCCTTGAGACTGTTGGGGTGAGGAAGTGTTGCCCATGAGGTGGGGTGAGAGTTAAAAGAGGGAAAAATCCAAATGGCAGTGCTGCTCCTTGGGCAGGTTGGTTGTACTGGCTCCTCTTACACCCTGGCACTGTGGGCAAGGGCCTTCGTGCTCTAGCTGAGAGAGCAGCTTTTAGGTGATGTTTTTTTCTCTCTGCACTCTCCATCATTCCCATCACCTCTCCCTACTGCTGTCCAAAATGCACAGTGTAGCTGTCAGAGCAACCCGGGGCTGTGCCCCGCTGCCATGCCTGGGGCATCCGTGCTGCCCTCACCTCTCCTGACACCCCTGGTCCCTCCACCCAGGTCCAAAATCATGGAGCCACAGAATGGTTTGCATTGGAAGAGATCTCAAAGATCCTTTAGTTCCAAACTCCTGCCGTGAGCAGGGACACCTTCCACTTAGACCAGGTTGCTCAGGGCCTCATCTAAGCTGGCCTTGGACACTTGCAGGGAAGGGAATCACACACTGAGGGTACACAAAAGGCAGGGTGTGTACGGATGCCCAAAAGCTCATGCCTGCCCCTGCACGCCCACTCCCCCGTCCTCTGCCACTCGCCTCTCTCCCAGGGTGGGGATGGCCGTCGGAGCCGAGGTGGGAAAGACGGTCTTGGAAGGCCCCCTGCTTCCAGGCAGTGCATAGCATCACTCTCACACGCCGCCAGTGCTGCGTGCATGGCGTACTTGCCGTGTCTTTGTGGAAGGGCTGAGGTGAAATTTCCCCCCTCACACACCCACAATGCCAGGAATTATTCCCGAGTGTTACTATTGAATACTCGGTGCCCTGCACTTTAGAGGGGCTTTAACGGGGGTGCGGGAGCATTCGAAACGGCATTCAGAGCTTTTAGCCTGTCTTTTGTCCTCTGTTTGTTTTTTTGTGGCCGCATTCAGATTGCCGGCTTTGTCTGTGTTTGTGAAGTGCTATTAGCATCGATGGCATTGCTGCCATAGCCGTAACAATAAGAGGCATCGATCCGCACTGAGTAAAGGTCTGAGGACCACTGAGAGGGGCCAGGCTGAGTTTCCTTGATGGCAGGAGGAGAGCTCGTGCAGGCACATATGTGTTGTCACCCCACTGTGTTTCTTGCCACGAGGATCCTGTGCCCAGGCCCACGCAGGGATATACACCTGACGGGTACCCGCTCTCCCAGCCGAGCCGGGGTGTGTGCCTGTGGGAGCCGAGGAGTGGGCAGGAGTGGGAGCAGAGAGCTGGAGTGATTCAGCCCTCAGCTGGCGAGTTCACCATGCCCACCCTTTGTTTATTCCCGCTCTTCTCAGAAGCTCGACTGTGCCGAGCAGGAGGATAACGGGGCTCCGGGGAGGCAGCAGCCTCTGCTTGAGTGCCAGGAGTGGCTCGAGCTGCCCGGGACTTGCTCGTAGCAGGGGACTGCAGGGACATGAGCTTGGGATGGCCTCTCCTGTGCTCCATGGCAGGCTGGGGGGAGGCCATCGCACAGGAAAGGCTTGGGGCCAGCTCAAAAGCTCCCATTTGCCGAAAGAGCCGTTCAAGGGAAGGCTCATGGGACCCAATGAAGGGACTTGTGGCCCCAGTCCGGGCTTCTGCAAAGGGCCCTGGTGCCCCTTGCCCTGGGTCCGCTTTAGCTGGCAGCGAGGGACCGCTGGGTGAAGGCAGGACAGAGCAGGAAGAAGCACCCCAGGAGAGCCCAGCCGAGAGGAAGCAGCAAGGGAAGGTCCACATTACAAGCAAAGTTTGTGTCCATTACTGCTGGAGAAATCGGCCTCAGCTGCGAGAGCCAGTGCTGGGCAAATCTAATGCTGCTCGATGAAGAGTGTCCATTACGGAAGGGGTGAAGTGATGGGCAGTGCTCGGGAAGTCGTGCACTTAGTCCTGAATGAAAGGCCACCAGCTCAGCATGCGCCGGAGCCTCCGAGGGGGCCTTGGGGATCACTAGGTCCCCAACCTGTCCTCAGAGGCATCGCCTCACCACTTGTAGCCCTTTCCCTCTTATGTGCCGGTGCCGGCGTCGGGGGGACGGTGTAAAGAGGAACAAAACGCTGTGCTGAGGTAGCTGCTGTAGGACGAACGCTCCGGAATCCCCAGGGTAGCCCGGCATCGTCCCTCGGCAGACGCGGACAGGGCTGGGCACCGACGCGACGGTGACGGGCAGAGCTGGTCCGTCCTCTGCGGGCAGCGAGGCTGCTCCGGCGGC
>NW_008240227.1:731316-732499 GCF_000691975.1 Corvus brachyrhynchos
CTGGCTGTGCCCAGCTCCTGCCTATCAAGGGTTAACTTAAGAGGAGGAATTGTCCCTCTGCCCATCCCCAAGGCAGTGGTACTAAGGGTTAAAGATGGGCAGGGAGAGCTCTCCAGCCCTGAGCGATCAGATTGGAAGCAGGAGTCATGGGGAAGGGGCACTTTTCAGGGCAGGGGTTCACCTCTCTGTCACCAGCCCCCCCAGCCTGGAGGTAGGTGAGTTGGGGATGTGGGGAGTTAATGCCGAGTGGGATGATTCCTCAGGCTCCGGGAGGGCTCTGGGGGCACTGACGGGTCCCCCTGCCTGGGCTCAGCCCCGGAGCCAGGAGCCAACCCAGAGAACTGGAGATGCTGGGCAGGGTCAGGCTGCCGGTGCGGGCTCTGCCCTCGTTTTGTGTCTGGCAGAAAAAAGAAGTGGTTAATGTTAAAGGAGCTCCACGGGGCAATGGGGATTTTGAGGATGCCCAGGAGCCTGCTTGGCAGAAGGGCTCTGGGAGCCTTCCCGGGTGGTGCCGGTGCTTGTTGCTCTCCTTTGCTGTGTGCAGGTTATTGGATTTTTCATCTTGTGCCTTGGATGTATAAATAGCCCAAGTGAAGGGTAGAGGCACGACTCGATCCAGGTGCTGGAGATGCCACCTCCGAGAAGGAATGGGAGTGTTGGTGCCGCGAAAGTGATTTGCACGAGGAGGGAGGGACAGCGGGTGAGCGTGGGCACTGGTGGGATCGGGTCTGCTCGGGCTGGTTGGCATTGCCGAGGCTCTGCTGCCTCTCCCTGCCTGTCCCTGCCCCAGCTGCCGCCCCAGCAGTCGCCATCCGCGATCCTTCCCAGCAAACGCCCTTTCCAGCAAGCGACTGTCGCCGCTGGCCGGCAGCAGGGGATCGGTGTGACAGCCCTGCTGCTCTCCGGGCTCTCGACTCGCGGGGGGAAGTTCAGGCATTCCCAGGAAGAGTCCCACTCTAGGGATCTCCTTCTGTCCCCATCTCCCCTTCCTCTGCACCACCTCCCAGGGCCCGGCTGTGGCTCTGCAATGATATCCCTTCCACAGCCCCATCCCAGCCCTCCTGCCAGCCTTAACCCTCTCCTCACTGCTCTGCACCTCGCAGCAGCCCTGACCTGACCTTCACGCATGCTGGAGATGGCTGTGGAGCAGCAGTGTGGCTGTGCCTCCGGCCATCTCCTCCGG
>NW_008240227.1:732561-738630 GCF_000691975.1 Corvus brachyrhynchos
TTCTACCTGATCCCCCCCCCACACCAGCTACCCCAGCCCATCCCTACCTCAGAGCAGCTGGCCCAGCCCATCCCCACCCCAAAGGCAGCTATCCTAGCCTATTCCCACCCCACAGCAGCTGTCCCAGCCCATCCCCACCCCATGACGGCTATCCTAGTCCATTCCTACCTTACAGCTGCTATCTCAGCCCGTCCCCACCCCACAGCACCTATTCCAGCCCTTCCCCACCCCAACACCAGCTATCCCAGCCAGCATTGCTGCCCAAACCTTTCTTCCTCCTGCTTCTTCCCTGCCTATTCCCCTGGTTCCAAGAGCACGCTTTGTCCCTCTCCTGGACCTCTTCCAAAGGCAGATGACCAGAACAGCTGTGCCTGTGCCAGGAGCAGAGGGGCAGCTCCCTCTCCCAGTGCCAAAGCCCCACTCAGCCCTCTGCCCATCCAGCAGAGTGGGCTGGGGCACGGTAGGAGAAGGTGTCTGGGTTGGCTGTGCCTTCTCACCTGCTGCTCCTTGCTCCTTCCTGGATCCCATTGGCTTGGCTGCTGAATGCCATGGAGGAGAGGGGGCCTCTGGAGCTCTCAGATGATGAGCAAGGCCAAGAGAGAAATGTGCCCCTGGGCTAAAGCCTCCATGTCTTCCCATAGAGAGGTTTCCCCGTAGCACCTGCCCACACCAGTGCTCAGGCAGCCCCAGCTCTCACTGGGTCTCATGGGATGGGCAGGAGGTGACTGGAGGAGACAGTGGAGCTGATTTTACAGCTCCTGGGCAAGCGTCAGGTTTTCCAGGCCTTCTTATGGACGGATTAATTACTAAACAAATGGCTATACTACTGTAACACCATACTGTGCCGCAGTTACTCTACACCTGTAATGTAATTACTGTGTGATACCTCTAATTACCACTGTTTCCTGGAAGGTTAACAGCATCACTGAAGGACTTCTGGTTCCTTTAGTGTCCCGCTTCACATAGCCATGGTAGCACTGCTGAAGTTGGTGCTGCTCCATGTAAGTGACAAGTATAAAATCCTCCAACTTGAGGTTTTAATTCGGGGGTTGATAAATCACTTTATAGTAACACCACAATTATAGTGTAATTACAGTTGTTGAGTTATAAAACACAACACAACCTGTTGGGGCTTGATGAGGTATGCTGGATGACCACTGGGTGCTGCTATTTGGTGGGACCCTGTCCCTTGGAGGCTGAGTTGGCCATGGGCACATCTCTCTGAACATCCAGGTGGAAAACACAACTCACAGCTTGGCTAGGGTGGGTTTTTGGTCTCTCTAACACACCCAATGCACTGAGTCAGCAGCTCTCCTCTGTTCTTTGCTGAACCTCGAGCAGGGTTCATCCTACCATGAATAGAAATGGCTTTTGGTGGGAAAAGAGCCAGAAGAGCTTGTCAGGTAGCAGGAAAGGCTGGGATGAGAGACAAAAGGGCTCCAAATGCTCAACTCAAATCAAATAACCCAGGAAAAACAAAGGGAGAAAGAAATGGAAGGCCATGACCTCAGTATTCTTCTTAAGTCAATTTTTTCCACTTTCTTTCCATCCAGGGGAGTAAAAATGGGAGCTTTTGGCAGGGAATGGCAGCAGGGAGAGAGATCTCTGTGCCTCTGCTGTGTGTCCCAATACCCTGTGACCCTGCTTGGGGATGTGCCTTACTTACAGCCAGTGTTGGTGGCTGTTGGGACCTGTATCCTGTTGGGCAGTGTCAGGACACGTGTGATACAGAGGGGGGAGAGGGGTGTCTGGGGATGGGGCTTACTTGGGGACAGGGATAAACACCAGCCAGAGCCCCCCCTTCCCAGTGCTTCCCCAGCCCCCAGGCACTGTCAGCACCTTGGTGCGGCCTCTGTCCCCTTGTCACCAGGAGAAAGCTGGGTTGCACAGAGGTGGCTGTGTCTGAGCAGTGTTAATTGTCACCTTGACCTGGGCAATTGAATAAATGCTGATAAATGTCACCAAGAGCCTCATCTCCTCTTCAGCCCGGGCAGGGAGTGTGTGGCTCTCTCCATCCCTGAGGGCAGGAGGTCACACCCATCTGGCCCTGGAAGGGGGGACAGCAGGGGGAGTGCCCCTTGAGCAGAGACCCCAACCACTGTGCTGGGCTGAATCCTGGGTGATTCCCACCTTTCAGGAGCAGCAATCAGGAGTGGCCAACAGGACCCCTCTGGGCTTGCATGAGATGCGTAGAGCGTATTGGTGCAGCATCGCCGTGCTGGGGAAGCCTTGCCATGAGCCCCACCAGTGGCTCACTCCCCCCTCTGGCCTCACCAACATCTTGGCTACCATCCCTTGCCCCCCTCCCAGGCCCATACCCCATCCAAACAGCATCTCCTACCTGAGTAAGGATCAGGCAGGGCAGCAGGTCCGTGTCCCTGTTACAGGGGCTGGGGAGCTTGGCTTTGTTTTGCTCATTCTCATGGTTAAGCACAGAAATGGTTCTGTTTAACCATCCTGCATGTTTTTTTCCATCATTTTATTCACATGTCTCTGCAAACCGGTCAGTGCCTTGGTATCCTGCAACGGATGTGTGTACAATGAGCATTCCTCTCCTGCGCTCCAGAGCAGTGTCCTGGCAGAGGCCAAAGGCTTTGCCCATTGAAGCACTCATGTCCTTTGTCTCAGGGCTGGGGTCATTGTCCTGAGCTGGGGACAATCCTTGGGTGAGCTGGAGGGTCTGCACAGGGAGCAGGGACAGAATGAGGAGGTTCAGGACTGGGCTGTGCCTTCCAGGACATGATTCCTGTGGTCCCACACTGTCCAAGGGATGCTCAAATGGCAGAATACCTGTGGTTGCCATCAGACTGGGCTGACCTCTGCTCTGGGGGACAGGCTGGCCATGACTCCTTGGGGGATGTGCCCCTGAGTACCCAGCCCTGCCCTTGGGGCGGTAGGGTTCCTGATGCAGCCCCTGCCACCCCCCACAGCCCTCACTTCCCTGGCAGCCCTTCCCCTCCCCACCCTATATTGCTCTTAGTTATATCAGTAGGACCCACAATTTTTTTTTTTTTTTTTTTGTCATTTCTATTCTGTTTCTTCATCAGAATGCAAAACATTAAATATCGCTCTGGTAATTATGGTTAATTTCATAACCTGCACCTTAATTGGATTGGTCTCTGATGGGGAATTCTCGTAGGAGGGAGAAGCAGAAATATTTTGACGTGATCTATTCTTTCAGCTCTTTGTTTGGATTTGAGATGTCGAGTGTGAAATGGGAAACAACTGATTTAGACCTCAGAGGCAACCTGGGGGTGGTGAGCAAAGCCTGAGCATTCCAAAGGCATTTCACACCCTCCAGCATCCAAACCTCTCCCTCCCATACCCAAACCCAGCCTTTCTCCACCCCTCCTTTGGATTGGGAATAGTCACAGAGAGCCAGATCCATCTGGTCTACCCAAAATGTGAGCCTGAGGAGCCGGGGAGGCATCACAGTGAGCACTGGCCTGGTGGCTTGCTCTGCTGGCCAGTGGTTTGTGTGCTGTACCCTGGAGCAAGGTACAGCACTCCACAGTCTCCCTGCGGGTCCAAGGACTTTAGGGATGTGAGGGACACCCACAGGGACACCTCTTTTCTGCTGGGAATTGGGCAGACAACAGCCCATGGGTGTCCCCGGGGCTGGAGAGGGACACCAGTCCCTTTGTGCCATGGTGGACCAGGCTATCTCAGTGCTGCTGCCCAGGGGGGGCCCAGGGCGCCCAGAGCTTGTCTGGGGCTGTGCCATGGGGCCATCCCACAGAGCCAGCAGCTCCCTGCCACTTTGGGCCTGAGCTATGGTTTGCTCTGGGAAACGCGGAATTGCGCTGCCATTAGGTGCTGCCATGAAACTGATTTGTGCTCAGCCTGTTTATCCTTTTCAATGGGAAACGGCACCGAAGCGGGAGCGAAATGGAAACCCTGGCCGTGCACTTCCGATTGCATTCCGATGCACTGTATTTCCCCGTGATTACTTTTGTTCTCACGTACAGCCCAGAGCGCAAGCTCTGTGTCATTATCCACAGTGCTGGGAGAGGAGGAAGGGACAGAAAGCACTGCTTTCAGCTCAAGCAAGACACAGCAAACCCACCCCATAGCTGCCTTCTGTTGAGGGCAGTGGGGAGCCACTCCATCCCCATGGTGGGTCCCTCTTTTTTTTCCTTGCCCACAGGCTCAGCATGTGCTGAGAAGGCTGAGGAATGGCACGGCTGAGTCTTCCACTGTGCTGACACCCCTTCTCATGGGCATTAAAATGACTGTGCCACGCACAGCCCCATACCTGCCAAGGATTTCTATCAGCCCAAATCCTGTCCAGCCACATCCTGCAGCACCTCCCTTCCTGCAGGATTTGGGCTGGGAAGGGCTGGCAGCCCCTCACCCATTCTGCCCGGCTCCGTGGGTTCAGCTGGATGCAGGACAGGAGGGCTCAGCCGCGGCTCAGCACAGTTTGTTTTTATCTAATCCATTTTATTGTTGAATGAAACAATAACAGCAAATACAGGCCCCGAAGACAAGCCATAAATAATGCAAAAATCAAACAAGTGAGAAAGGGGGAAAGAAAAGAGAATTATACATGTAAAATCAGCCCAGAGAAAGTCAGGCTGGGAAGAGGAATCTTCCCTCTGCATTTGCTATTGCTCATGCTTCCTTTGCCTCCCTTTTTCCTCCATTTCTCTCTCTGGAAATTCCTGCGGCACCAAATTTGTGATTATGTGAACAAAACTTAATAATAACTGGGAGGGGGAGAGAAAGAGAGATCTGGCTTGCAAGAAGGAGTCGGGAAATGAGGCGGAGGGAAGGAACTGGGGCTTCCATCTCTCACAGTGCCTTGAAGCACAGCCATGCTCCTGGCACCCTGCTCTGCCCCATGTCCCTGTGGGATGTGGAGCAAGGACAGCTCTACTGATGCCACCGGCGCTCATGGAAGCCCTGGCAGCACAGTCCCTCAACTCTTGCCACTTCTCCCACCGGTGGGTGATCCCAGAGCCAGCTCTGCCGGGCTGGGTGCACTTGGCTTCTCCCAGAGGTTTCCGAGGCCACTTATTTTAGGCAGCAGTATAAAAATATCAGGGCTGGTCCTAAAAGGGAGTAAATCAGCAGGTTTCCCTGAGGTCAGCATAGCTAATGGCTTTATGTCCTATGTCCTTTGAAGTTCTCTTGCCACTATCCCAAAGGTTTCCAGGGGAAAACGCAATGCTCCGGAGCAGCCCTTGTACTTTTCTTGGTATCCTGCGCTGGTTGTAGGCGTTCAAGGGATGTGGCCTGGGAACAGAAGTGATGCTGTAAGTACAGTCTTAGCTTAAATTAAATGTAAGGAATGTGACTGATCCCTGGATCTGCTGTTCCCCAGCCTTTGGGACTTTGATTTGGGGTTTCCACCTTTGAGCAGTGGCAGGGACGCAGTAGAGATGCAGCGGTTTGGAGTGGTGACAATTAGACAGGGGGTCACATCCCAAAGCCTCAGTGCTGTTCTGTGATGGCACTTGGGACCAGGGTGTTGGGCTGGTTTGGCATTTGCTGTCCTGCTGAGGCAGCCCTGGGTGAAGGAGGGCAGGAAGCACTGGTGGGGTTCCCCCACCTCTGCCTGTAGCCCTGGGTTTCTGCTGTTGGAGCTGCTGGTGCCCCAGCCCTTCTCTGGGCACTGAGCAGGGCTCTGGGGAGCTGTAGAGCCATAGGATGCCTTTTGGTAACTGGAGGGGATTGGGTGTTTCCAGGCAGGGAGCAATGGGAGGGAGCAGCTTGTCTTTCCTGGTGCCCCCAGGTGTGGTTTGTGGGTGGCCAGGAGCAGTGTCTCAGCCTGGCAGAGCTGTGTCCTCACTGCAGGGACATTGGCCATGGCACAGGCTGGAGCCTGGGTTTGGGGGAGCAGGAAGCCCCTGTCACCAGACCAGCCCTCAAAGCCAGCCCATACAGCGATGCCATCTGCTCCTGGCCGGGAGGAGAGACACTCTGGCACTGGGGTGACTTTGTTCCAGCCGCTTTTATGCCATGTCAGGTGCTGTCCTGCCCTGCATGTGGGTCCAGCTCAGGCTCTGTGCAGCTGGGCTTTGGCTGATTCAGCAGCACTGGGGCAGTGTGCTGAGCCACGCAGGG
>NW_008240227.1:738890-743238 GCF_000691975.1 Corvus brachyrhynchos
GGTTCAGGGGAGCTCAAGGAAGGACAGAAGGCATTTGGGCCATGGGCACGTTGCAGGGGATGCCTTCGCAATGTCACTGTGACCCTGGCAGCTCTCCCAGCAGACACACTCCTTGGACTTTCTTTCACCTCTTCAGGACAAATGTTTCCATAGCCCTAAGAAGATCCTGGGGTTTTTCCGTCCCCCTTTCCCAGCTACAGACAGGGAAGAAGAACCATCTAGGGAGACCCTCATGCTACACTGGAACCTCCTGTACCCAGTGCTCACTGACCAGAGTCTAAGCTGAGCTGGGTGCCTTCAGTGAACACTTAAAACGTCCTGGTGACCCAGCCCATATCCACAGAGACAGGAACCCCAAGGAGATTTGCCGAAATAAAGGAAGAAGGAGGAAAATCCCCATTCAACTGGTCCATGTCCTTCCCAGTGCCTACCAGCCTTCAGCTGTCTCTTGCTGACCCAGCCCTAGGAGTCTCCAGCCAACCCTTGGGAGCTGTTCCCTTGGCAAACACAACTCCCCTGCTCTTTGGCTCTCACAAGCAGTAAAAAATGAGTCTTCTCCAGGCTCACCTGACGTGGGAAGCGCTGAACCACCAGTTCAGGCAGTGGCTGTGGCAGCAGTGACCAGTCCATGTCCTGGCCACCTCTGCCCATGAGTAGGGGAGCATGGCTGGCCCTAAGCCCCAGTTCCACTCTGTGCTGCACCTGCACCTTGTGCTGGCTCAGGGCTTTACACCCCCTGACATCCACAGCTGCCTTTGCAATTACTTATTGATCCCTTGTCAGGATGTTTTCTTTGCTGATGGGGTGCTAAGGCATGTGCAGCCAAAGAGAGAAAAGATGCTCGAAACAAAGAAGCAAAGGCATGAGGAGGGAGAGGAGCTCTTGCACAGATGGGATCACAGCAAGAAACAGCCTCAGCAAAAACTGCTCTGAGCTTCAGCATCCTGTAGAGATGATCAGGATCTCCTTCCCATCGCCCTGCTCCAATAACCCGCCTGCTGAGCCTGAAAACCACTCTCCAGGTTGGCTCTGGGCCACCGTTGGTTGTCCCTCCACTGTACATAGCTGTGCTTGCATTGGGTCAGGTAGATCCACAGCCCAGAGGTAAACCAGTAGACAGCTGGGCCAAAGCCTCCCCTTACCAGCATTCCAGCCCCTCAGCCCATGTTAGATGCCCTCCCCTGGGCATCTCCCTGTTTTTTCTGCTCTTCTTGCCATCTTGCTTGGTGCTTCCCTGACTGACTGTGGTGCTGGGGACACCACATTTTGGGTGGCAGAGCCTACTTCCATGAGGAAATGCCTTTGCAGGACACTCCCACGGGCAAGCCATGGCCAAAATCTGGTGCCAGCAGGCTGTGTCAGTGCCGGAAGGGGATTTGCATCTTCAATACTTCTTCATGCTCTTTTACAGCTTCAGAGCAGCTGCCAGAGCAGATCAGGTTGCATCACACCTATTCCAGGCTCCCATCTCGGAGCTGCTGAAAGCAGATACTCCAGGAGGCTGAGCAAGAGGTCCCATCTGGAGAGCTGTGCCTTCCTGTGGGAAGGGGAGCGGTGACCCCAGGCAGCTGGTGGCTGGTAGGGCTGGGGGTGGGCTCTCCTCTGGCTGACCTGCCACGGTTCACTGCCTTGCAGAACTTGTGTGTCCCCACCACCCTGAGGGGTCCTTCTCATCTTCTGCCTGTTTCTCCCCCATTCTTTCACCCTCCTGTGCTGCTCCTGGATGATTTGGGGCCAGGCCAGGACACAGGACAGCCCTCCAACCCTTTGTTAGCAGCCCATCCATTAATGAAGGTCCAGAAGAGTGTGGTGGCAGATCTCCATTGCCCAGACCAGTGCTGTGCCACCCTGTCTATGCCCACCAGCCAGTCCTAGCAGCACTCAGGGATCTCTTATGCTCTTCCTCTTTGGTTTCTTCTTTCCTATGTGAAGCACAGTGATTCCAGAAGGGAAACCACGTCCTCTGCCTGATGCTCCCACCAATTGCTGCCCATCCTTGAGCAGGGGGAAGAAGGGCAGTTACTGCCAATGCCTGCACTCTAGGGACTGGGTGGGATAAGAGGAGGAGGATGGAGCGGATAGGGTGGAGAGGAGGGAGAGACAAGGCAAAAGGGCCCACAAATGCACGCTGGACACAGGGGAAATGATGAGAGAGGAGGAAATGGGCAGAAACATGTTAGGCAAATTAAAGCTGCTCCCTTTGTTTTGCTGCTTTGCAGATAGCTACAGAAACACTTAGTGCAGAGCCTGGGGTCTGGATAAGAAACTCCTCTAGCAGCAGGAAAGGTTGTTAAATATTTATTTGTAAACCTGGAGTCTTTCTTTGTCTCTAAAACGTAGTCAAGTTCAATAAGATTTGATTTAGCTGGAGCAGCTTAGAGGAGACAGGAGCATGGACTCAGGGAGCTGTGTCTCATTGGCTTCATAAGAAGCCATCAGGGCAGAGATGGGGTGAGCCCATACCTGAACTCATACTGCAGCCCAGTGAGGATGCCCAGCACTGCGGAGTCCAACTCACTTCTGTGCGGAGCTGTGAGCACCAGGTTGGCTCCTGCAGGGACAGGGTGGGGACACTGAGCCCCCAGAGCACTGCGGGACCTTTCCCTGCTGGCATGTGGCTCGCTTTGTCCTAAATTGCCTGTTGGTGCTCGATGCTCTCAGAAGCATCTGGTTCAAGGGTGAACGTCTCCCGCCCTGTAATTTATGGCTGCCAGGTGGGCTTAGAGCTGACTCGGGGATTTTTGCCGCCTGCTCGCTCGCTGTCAGTGCAGCAGATTGCTCCCTGCTCGTTGGGGTGGGGAGCAGGAGACAGCAGTAACAGTGGTGGGCATGGCCAGGCAGCTCCCCACCCCTTGGGGCATCGTCAGGAGCACACTCGGGGCAGAGCCTGGGCTCCCTTTTGGGTCATCAGCCAAGTTTGGCTTTCCTGGAGCTGTTCCTCCCACACCAGGGCAGCCTGTGCCTGTCACAACAGAGCAAACCCCATGCACGTCAGCGCTCCACTCTGGCCCTGGGCTGCATTTCCAGGCATGGCCCAGAATGGCATCTTTCCTCCAAGCACTGAGCTCAGGCAGAGACACTGGGCAGGTCCTGCTGTATTTAGCACCAAGGCAGCGCGC
This sequence comes from Corvus brachyrhynchos, assembly GCF_000691975.1. Classification (NCBI taxonomy): domain Eukaryota; kingdom Metazoa; phylum Chordata; class Aves; order Passeriformes; family Corvidae; genus Corvus; species Corvus brachyrhynchos. Next base: position 742,010 of record NW_008240227.1, read on the forward strand.
TCCGGTGCGTCCATCTGCGCCTCTTGGGCTGCGGCCGGGACCTTCCCGCGGGAAGGGACTGTATTTGGAGCCCTCAGCCCTGGGCGGCAGGTGGTGAGGACAGGGGTCAGTGGCTGCCGTGGCTCTGAGCATGAGTTTTGCTTTGGCTTGCACTGGATTTGCTCGTTGCCTAAAGGCAGTGAGTCTGGCAGCTGCTGCTTTTTTTATAGATTCTTTTTTTGTGAGTGAGGAAGGAGAGCCATGCTCATGCCAAGGGCTGCAGCTGTCCTGGACTGGGCTGTGTATCATGGCCACGGCCCGATCCCCTGCTCCTGGCAGCTCCTGCTGGGCCATGGCTGGCACCCTGGAAGGGTGATTGGGCATGTTTCAGGGTCCTCCTCAGAGTAAATCTGGGAAGGCTTTGTGGAAAGCCCCTCCTGCAGGTAGCAGTTGTGCCGGGGCTGCAAAGCCATGCATGGTTTGTTGGTCCACACAAAAATCATAGTTCGTGTTGTTTTTAGAAGGGCATCTCTTAATATCCACATCACCTTGAGGCACAACTATTTCTCTCCGAATCAAGCAGAGGTAAATGGGAGCCAGAATTGATTTAAAGCTCGTCTTAGCTCAGAATTTTCCAGCTTATTTATTGTCTTTCTCCCAAAGCTCTTCTGTGACTCTGGCTATTAAGATTAGGGATGTTTTTGTCAGGGATTGTGTTTATCACAGATTTAAATTTAGCTGAGAACTAATAACATGTGAGGTGTGTCTAGACTTTAATTCTGGGCTGTGCTCGTCAGTAACGCCACACAGATTCTGCTTCACTCATCTATTGCCTCTGCCGATATTTTACTCATCGATACTGCACAGCTCTGGCTCCACCGAGGCTGCAGTGGGGATGACAGTACTGGACCAAAGGTGTTGGAGGTGCAATCCCCTTCCTGCTGGTGGAGAGGCAGGATTGAGCCTGGGGGAAGTTGGCCTGCAGGATCCAGCTCTGCCCCCTCCCCATGCCCAGCAGGGACCAGAACAGAGCAGCACATGCAGGCAGAGCAGAGCTTTTGGCCTAGCACATAAACAAGGCTGGTGCCTGGCACTCTTAATGAGCTGAGTGTTTTCAGTCCTGCTATAATTAAGCCCCTCAGACTGTATTTTGTTTTGCATGCCGTGTTTTTCTGTCTTTGATGGCTTTCTCAGCACGGCTGTGAGAGCAGGAATTGGTTTCTGAGAAAAAAGGATGCAGGTGAGCTGCC
>NW_008240227.1:743525-748028 GCF_000691975.1 Corvus brachyrhynchos
CCCCCCCCGAGCATCTTTTAAGTGGTAGCAGCAGCCCCGCTTGTATCTGCCCAGCACCAGGGAGGTGATGACATGGGAGATGATGGATTGTAAATACACAGCAAATGGCTCCTTGCAGCCTGGTCAGGGCCCAGGCACTCCCACTGGAAACGTTTCCACTGGACTGGGACACGCTGGCCGGGGGCCAGCAGGAGGGAGCTTAGCACCACTGCCAGGGGAGCTTGGCAGGACCAGGTCCCATCCCTGCACCTCTTCACTTCAGGGTAATGTGTTCAGTGTGATCCCCACTGAGCAGCCGCACTGCAGAGGGAGCAGGGAAAGGGGGGTGGAAGAGGCCAGTGAAATGGGAGGAAACCACAGAGGGTTCCCGTGGGAACACTCCAGGCCCTCACAGCCCATGACCGGCTGTGCCAAGGCTAGTGGTTTCCAAGATGGTGGTGGTGGACATTTTTATGGCCAGTCCATCATCTCCCATCCTTCTATCTTAAAAAGAAATTTTGAATAATTTTTTGGGAACAAAAGTCATCCTTGGGTCATATATCTGTATGAAATGATGAACATGAGCAGATGCAATGGCAGGAAAGCACAGAACGTGTACCAGCCCCATAAATAGTGCCAGAGCAGTAGTGGACAGGATATACGGTGATGGATACAAACTGAGCCAATGGAAGTAATGGATTAGGTGTGTTCGGCGATAGCCATAAATAGCATTAGTGGGAGCAGTGCAGAGAGTAACATAACAATAGATATAAACACGGGCTGGAGTAGCCTAAGATCTAATATGCAGTATTGATATGATTTGATTCCTCATAACAGCTTGAACAAGGAAATAAATGCAACAAAGGCAGCATGACAGGGAGCATCCGCTTCTGCCAGGCCAGGATGGCTCTGGGCTGGGGCAGAAGCCAGACCATGAGCCCCCAGGAAGGTCTCCCAGCCCTCCCCAGGGACATTAGCAGGAGGTTGGGTCTTTCCCAGCTGACACCAGGCAGCCTCCCCTGTTACCCCAGAGCCCCCCTGGACCTGACTTGAGGCTACAGCTTGCTCTGTAGGCAGTGTCTGCCCAGTTGCTGTTTCTGGGGGGAATGGTTTGGGTCTGCCTTTGCAGGGTGGCATGGTGGGAGGCAAGGAACTGGCCCTGGGGACACACTGAGAGCAGCTGGGGCATGGGGGGGCACAGAGGGAGGGGGCTGGCTCCCGCTGAGCTGTCAGCGTTGCTGACCCCAAGTGGGGTTCCCCCAGATGCTCCACCCCATGCTCAGCTCCTCTGTGTTTGCAAAGCAACCTTTATATTCAGGCTCCATCTACAGGGAACGGAATAATTTCAAGTGCTTAAAATAGGATGTAGATAGATGCGTTTCGTATTAAATTATTTTTTTAAGAGGCCGAGGAAGCTGTCTGACACAGATTCCTCAAGGCCTTCCACTTAAAAGTCTGTGCACGTTCAATCATGAAGTGGAAAGTTGGGGAGTAGGGAGAGAGGGTCTTGAAGCCAAAGGGCTGGATTTCAGCTGGAAAATTAGACCCTCTGCTCTGCATTGGTGGTGCCTTTTGCCTTACCGTCATCTCTGCCAGGACACCAAACCTTTGGCCTTGGCCATGCCCGTTGTTTGCTCACATGCCCCTTGCTCTTTCTCTCCCACTGTTACCTGCAGGTGAGAGATAGGATGGTAGCTGGGGAGGCGAGTATGCGCAGCCCAATCCTGGCCTGCTGGCAGCCGATTCTCCTCCTGATGCTGGGATCCATCCTGTCCGGCTCTGCCACAGGCTGCCCGCCGCGCTGCGAGTGCTCTGCCCAGGAGCGCGCCGTCCTGTGCCACCGCAAGCGATTCATGGTCGTGCCAGAAGGGATCCCCACCGAGACCAGGCTGCTGGACTTGGGCAAGAACCGCATCAAGACACTCAACCAGGATGAATTTGCCAACTACCCTCACCTGGAGGAGCTGGAGCTAAACGAGAATATTATCAGTGCCATTGAACCTGGGGCTTTCAACAACCTCTTCAACCTCAGGACGCTGGGGCTCAGGAGTAACAGACTCAAGCTGATCCCCTTGGGGGTGTTTACTGGACTCAGCAACCTTACCAAGCTAGACATTAGTGAGAACAAAATTGTGATCCTCCTAGACTACATGTTCCAGGACTTGTACAACCTGAAGTCTTTGGAGGTGGGGGACAATGACCTTGTCTACATCTCCCACCGGGCGTTCAGTGGCCTCAACAGCCTGGAGCAGCTGACCCTGGAGAAATGCAACCTGACCTCCATCCCCACGGAGGCCCTGTCTCACCTTCATGGCTTGATCGTGCTGCGGCTGCGCCATCTGAACATCAACACCATTCGGGATTACTCATTCAAGAGGCTGTACCGGCTCAAGGTCCTCGAAATCTCTCACTGGCCCTACCTGGATACTATGACATCCAACTGCCTCTACGGGTTGAACCTGACCTCCTTGTCCATCACCCACTGCAACCTGACGTCCATCCCGTACGTGTCGGTGAGGCACTTGGTTTACCTCCGGTTCCTGAACCTGTCCTATAACCCTATCGTCACCATTGAGGGCTCAATGCTCCATGACCTGCTCAGGCTCCAGGAGATCCAGCTGGTGGGAGGGCAGCTCACCACGGTCGAGCCCTTTGCCTTCCGCGGCCTCAATTACCTGCGCATCCTGAACGTGTCAGGGAACCTGCTGACCACCCTGGAGGAGTCAGCTTTCCACTCAGTCGGCAACCTGGAGACGCTCATCCTCGACAACAACCCCTTAGCCTGCGACTGTCGGCTGCTCTGGGTTTTCCGGCGGCGATGGAGGTTGAACTTCAACAAGCAGCAGCCCACCTGCGCCACCCCTGAGTTTGTCCAGGGCAAGGAGTTCAAGGACTTCCCTGATGTCCTCCTGCCCAACTACTTCACCTGCCGCCGAGCACGAATACGGGACCGAAAACCTCAGCAGATCTTTGTGGATGAAGGCCACACGGTGCATTTTGTCTGCCGGGCAGATGGGGACCCGCCACCCACCATCATGTGGCTCTCTCCCCGGAAGCACCTCATCTCTACCAAAACCAACGGGCGGCTCACTGTCTTCCCTGACGGCACGCTGGAGGTGCGCTACGCCCAGATCCAGGACAATGGCACCTACCTATGCATCGCCAGCAACGCAGGTGGCAACGACACCATGCTGGCCCACCTGCATGTGCGCAGCTACTCCCCAGACTGGCCCCACCAGCCCAACAAGACCTTTGCATTCATCTCCAACCAGCCCAACGAGAGCGATGCCAACAGCACGCGCGCCACCGTGCCTTTCCCCTTTGACATCAAGACTCTCATCATCGCCACCACCATGGGCTTCATCTCCTTCCTGGGCGTCGTGCTCTTCTGTCTGGTGCTCCTCTTCCTGTGGAGCCGGGGGAAAGGCAACACCAAGCACAATATTGAAATCGAGTACGTGCCACGGAAGTCCGACGCGGGCATCAGCTCTGCCGACGCACCGCGCAAGTTCAATATGAAAATGATTTAACCAGGCAACAACTTGCAAATAATAATGGTGTTGTTTTGTTTTTTTAAAAAAAAAGAACAAATGAACAAATAAAAAATAATTAACAAACATTGCTACAAACATACCGACCTCTCTCCTTCCACCGTGCCCCTCTGCCCCTGTCCAAACCCACTGCGCCCGCACTGTCACCACCTCCTTCTCCTCCTCTTCTTCTTTATACCAGGAAAACATTCAGCTGATGTCTTCAGGACTCCTGTGTTTGTAAGGACTTTGTCTGATGGACTCTGGTGTCAGATATAACTCTGAGAGGGGAAAAACAAAGGGGTGGGGGGGAAAAGAAAGAAAAAAGAAATAAAATCAATAAAAAAGTTACGAACTTTCTTCTGTAACTTTGATTTCAATAATTATGGATTTTTATGAAAACTTGAAATAATAAAAAAACCCTATTTCCTATAGATAGTTGGAATGCAAAATCTTGACTTCTTGATCTGTCCAGTTCTGTACCTGGCAAGTGCTTGCTTTCTCGCCTCAGAGGCACTTCCCAGATGCCTTGCCAAGAGCAGCCCCAGGCCAGGGCAAATCTCCCACTGACACCAAAGGCACCTCTCACAGTGTCCTGGGCCCTGCATGGCACCAAAAGGAATCTGACTATTTTTCCTGGTTTTATAGTCAGTTCCCCTGCCCATCCCCAAAGCCTGCAGAGCAGGGCCATGGCTCTGCTGTCTATAAGCAGTATGGAGCAGGGCTGTGCTTTCCTGCCCTCTGTGTGGGAGGAGGGTGCAGAGCCCCGTTGCAGGGCAGGTGGCAGCTGGCCCTGCCTGTGGTCTCCAGGCTGGGAGCCAGTGGGGCTGGGCTTTGCCTGGGCAGGGCTGGGGATCCCACTGCTGCTTACATGGGGAGAGGATCTTCTGCCAGCATTTGCAGCAGTACCATGGTGTCTCCTCTCCTATAGGGGACAGGCTGGCTCCTGTGCTCTGCACAGCTGTCCCCATGGGCAGGGATGTGGCACTTCCCT
>NW_008240227.1:748428-780186 GCF_000691975.1 Corvus brachyrhynchos
TCACTGGCAGCCAGACTCTCAGGCACATCGAAGGGAATTCAGCTTCCAGGCTCACAGGAGACCTTGTCTGAAAATAGAATTACATAGGTCTATAAACACAAGCATAGGCTGAGGCAGAGACCAGGCACAGGCTGTGACACACTGTCGGCCCTTGTCTGGCACCAGTGTGCCCATCACCATGGGGTCTGGTCACAGCAACATCCTTCCTTTGCTCAGCTCTGGGACTTGGATCAGGTCTGGAACGTCTGTGTTGCCTCATGGAACCATGAAATGGGTTGGGTTGAAAGAGACCTTAAGGACCATCTTATCTCCACAAGAAAAGGGGAGCAGTGGGAGTTAAATTGGCCACTGGGTTTCCTGGGCTGGAAGCACAAAACATCCTCGCAAATGGTGGCAGTATGGGCACTAAAGGCGTTTATAATCCTTACTGAATCAGCAGGTGCTTCCCAACCTTCCCAGCTGCCACCAGGAGGGTGGCACCACACTGACCCCTGTGGCGCACCCAGCCTCGGTGGCACCTCTGAGGCAGATGAGCTGAGATTCACATTCTTAATTTGTAAGGCACCTAAGGAGTCTCCAGGGATCAAAGTCACTACAAGATGATAAAATATAAGTGCCAGGAACCTGGAACCCCAACAGGGGAAAGAATGGATTTGCTTTTCCTCGAGCAGCGTGCCAACCGAGAAGAACCAACGTGAAGCATCTGTGCTGGTGGGGAGAGGGAATTTTTGCTGATTTCAGCTTTCTTTTCATCTTCAAACAAAACGCCTTGTGTTTCTTTCTCCACAGCAGGTTTCAGAAGCTTTGATTTGTTCTTTTCTCATCTCTAATGCATCTTTCCTTTATAACTTTGAAACCAATACATTTTTTAAAAGCCTTTGGCTTTTGGTTTGCTTTTTAAAAGAGCCAAAGCAAAATGCTCTTTATGAGATTCCCCTTCCACCAGTGTTTAACCAACATTTCCAGCGAGCTAAACACAAAACCACAAACAGCAACACACAAACTAGGGGTGAAGCTGAAGGCAGGCTCCAGGGACTGCAGATCCTGCTCCAGGGGCTCAGAGCAGCGCTCCCCTGGGAGAGGCAGAGGTGCACAGGGGCCTCAGCCCTTGGAGGACAATGCCAAGTCAAGTGGAGCCAAGCAAGAACTTCAGGCACAGAAAGCTCAGTCTGAGCCTGGTTGCCAGAACTGACATGAACTCAACCAGTTGCTCGGCAGAGAGGTGGAGGGGGATCTCCATGACCCTGGACAGCTACAGGCACTGGCCAATCAAAAGAGATCCTTAATTGGTTCCAGTTATCCCTTTTAATGCTGTAATGAAAAGAGTTAATTCAACACACATAGATTTAAAAAAATACTAATAACCAAGTCAAATGAGGAATTTGCAGCACATTACAGAGCCCCAGCAATCAAAGGGAGGAACCAAGTTTTTCACTGTCAAAAAAGGTTAAAAAAGAAAAGGAGAGAGCAAATTATTTCTTTTCCATAGAACATCTCAGGAATTTTCCCGGCCCAGCCCTGCCACACAGCCCCACACCTGTCCCCAGCCCCACCACCTCTGCTGCCGGAAAGCCTCCTGGGAGACGCCACACTGCTACTCTAAATCCCAAGCTGCAGCTCAAATCCCTCATTAGTGAGTGTGCCCGATGCCTGTGTACTGTTGCCTGCCACACACTTTGTTACCCACACTGATTTTTTAATCTTCCATGCTTTGTGAACTGGATAATTTTTTTTCCAGTCACCATGTGATTGAAGCAGATGGATGGAGCAGAAGAAAAGCATCTTGGAGTGGCCAGCAACTCAGCTCAGCCATTTTCATAGCTGGTAAAAATGAGAAAAAACCCAAATCCAAATAATAGACTCTCCTCCTCTCCTTTGCTGAGATTTAGTCTGTTTCCACTGCAGTTTAATCAGGGGTGAGAAAGCAGAGGCTGGTTCCAGTACTGCTCATCAGGGAACCATGGCCCATGTGTCAGAGCCAGACAGCAGTTTTCACTTGTTTCTTTTGAATCACAATAAATACAAAGCACTTTATAAAACAGTTTAAAAGAGGTAGCAAAAAACCCAGGGAAAGTTGTGCTTAGGGCATGGAGGGCAAACATGCCTTACCTCCTCCGCTTCCTAGACTGGGAGTCCCATGGGGATCTCCATGACAGGCAGCGTGTGTGGGACACAGCAGGGAGGAGGATGAGGAGTTAATCAGCACTTCCAGCCTGGAAACATCACCCACCCCAGGCCCTTCCCTCCCCACCAGCTCCACGTGTTCCTCCACTGCCAGGGCCCATGGCTCGCAGGTGCCTGGCAGGCAGGTGTCAACTCTCCCTTCTGCCTCTGAGGCAGGAACAGGGTTATGAGCACCCTGCAGGACAGATATTTACACCCACCAACTCCCTGATTCTCCTCATCCATCCCTGTACCCACTCAGCTCCTCTCCATGGACCACCAGAGGTACACAAAGCATATAGAGGGGTAAGGGTGACCAGAGAAGAGGGGGTCAGGCTGGCCTTTCACCCTCCTGTGCCATACAGCCCCACAGCTCTGCCTACAGCCCCTCTGCTCTCTGCCTGCAGCTCCCCAGCTCTGCCCACAGCCCCCTGGCTCTCTGCCTGGGCTTGCTGCCTTCCCCTGCTTCTATCAGGCCTTATCACACTTAATTTTACTCCTTCTCTCACTAACTGCCCTCTCTCTCTTATCTCTGCTTCAGAGCCAATATTTTACTCTCTCCCTCTTTTCTTCCTTATCACTCTCTTTTTTTTTTTTTTTTAAATACTTTCTGCCTTCTGTGCTGCTCCCTCACTCTCCTGCCATTTCTCTCTGTCAAGAGCTCTCCTCTCTCCACCACGGCTGTGCTTCCTGCAGTCCCCTCTGCACACACGTTTCTCCCTCACATTTTTGCCTTCCTCCTCCCCTGGCAGGGTCTCATCCTGCTTCCACCACAGTGAGCAGCACACAGAGAGGTGGTTGGAAAAAGATCTTTGAACTTTGATTCCCTTTTCTCTTTTCTCCCTTCCCTCTCTTCCCCCATCTCCTGGCCTTGTCCCTCTTTTTCCACCTCCACATGGGCTCTCCAGCCCTACCCAGCCGGTTTGCCATGAGACAGGGCAGGGACTTTGCAGTACAATCCCTGCTTCCAGGTTTTTGCAGGACACAGCAGAGGAGAAGGGATTTGAGGTGCAGGGGCTCAATGCCCCAGAGGAGATGGCTGGGGAAGCAGCCCTGCTTCCCCTCTCCCTGGCCCTGCCAAGGTACACATAGCTCCTTCAAGAAAAAGCCTGCTGCTTTCCTCTCTTCTTCCTGAATCTGTATCTGCATACTTATGATAGATTTACTGTGATTCTATCAGTTTATGATTAAAACCCATAAATTTTACTAGGCCTTTTTCTTATTTTCCATAATCCTCAGGATTCAAGGCAATCAAATTTTAACTGGAAAGCATGGGCTGTGCAGTTAGTCCCAGTGTAATGGGGAAGGGTTCATTTCCCAATCCACCCCCATTACTGGTGGTACTAAAGAAATACTGTCCTGTGAAAGAGATTTTTCCTCAATTCCCTTTAAAACAATGTCCTTACCTGAGAAAAGGATTAGAGAGGAACAGCACAAAACTTTGACTAAAACACAGTGTGCTCTGCCACTGTGTTTTTTTCCCATCCTGAGGTTTCCAATCAGAGTTTCCCTGCAGATTTGGGTGGGTGCTGAGGGTCTCAGGGTGACCAGCCTGCAGTGAACAGGGTGGCAGGTGTGGGTCCCTGTCCGCTGCTCCATCTCAGCTCCCATCACCAGGCAGTGGGTAGCTCCAGTCCCTCTGGAGATTTCGTCATGTGCCTGTTACGATCCAGGTAATGAGACGTTTCATTCAAATGAGCAAATTTATTCCAGTGGCACTTTAATAACAAAATCAATTAAACTACACTTCCCAGCAGGGCTTTATCATATACTATAGCTACAGCATATTGCCTGGATTTACTAAATTCTCTCCCTGAAATAAAGTGCAAAGTTTAGAAGACAGATGACACCATTTGCAGCACTAGTAGGATAATACCCTAATAAATCCATGGCCACCTAGGCACTTCAGAGTTGTCACACACTGCACTCAGTGGCCACTGGGAACTTCCCAATGACAGCGAGAACTGGAATGAGACCTTTGTGCTCCAGGGGCTCACAGTGCAGATGTAGGGAGTGTGGGCTCTGGAGCACAGACCTGTGTCAGAGCAACAAGGCATCCACACACACAGACCAGCCAGAGCAGAATGCCTACTTGGGAACATCGTGGACCTGGGTATCAGTGCAGACTACCTTATCTGTGGTGGCTGTCTCTGAAAGTGGCTCTGACCAGGCAGAACGGTGAGCATCCAGCCTGGACACCAGGCTGGTCTCTCCCAGCAAAGCTCTTCACCACCAAGCTAGCAAAGAGATGGGACAGTCAGGAAAGGTTGCTGGTCCTGCAGGCAGCATTCTGGGAAAGGCAGCTGACCAAGGAAGCACCCACATAAGGAGGCAGTTGCTGCCCTGCCCAGTGCTGTGCTCCCCTCCAGGCAGGATCCCACCCCTGAACCCTGCCCCGGGCCATCCCTCTGACTCCCTCCCCATCTCCATCCCCCTCAATTACCGCCTGCCGCTTCATCGCTGTTTCCCGTATCGTCACACTCCAGCAGCTTGCCTGACACGAGATTATGGCTCTTCCATCCTCCATCATCCTCCCAGACCATCATGCATCAGCTCTCCAAACCCTGCCCTGCTCTCAGCTACTCCCGTCTGCCAGTCAGCCATTTCCCACCAGCTCTCTTCTCCTCATCATCCTTTCAGCTTGTGCTTCCAAAGCCTATCAGTGTTCCCCAGCCTTGAGTGCTGCAAAACTAATTAGCTCACTACAAAGATTGAGGAATAATTAGGGACTCCACTGAAAGCACAAAACTAGGGCATCTCGCCTTAAATAAACGCGAGCGAGTGTCTCTGCGCTCCGCTGACGGCCGCGATTGCTTCAGGCAGATGATTACTCTCACACTCCAGGCATGTTCACCAGAGATGCCTCTGCCTCCATCTTCCCCTTGAGGCAGGTGCTTTCTGGGTTTTTTGGCTCATGTCCCTGCACCTAAAGCCAGCTCCTCCCCAAATCTCCACAGCTAGCCAGGCACCAAAGCAAGCAGGCAGCATTCCTGGAGATGCTGGTGCTGCCTCCTCAACAGTGCACCATCTCCATCTCTCTGGGGGAAAGCTAGAACCAAGCATGGAAAATAACAAGAAAAACATTTGCGGTTTCTTTTTCAGTTGCCTCTGCTGGGTAGAAGAGAGGCTAAAACAGCCTTTCCCTTGGGAAGCTCCACTGTGATGGGCAGGAGCCTGTCCTGCTCCATACTGGAGCCCTTAAAAACCAGGGTGATACAAGAGGAAGATTTGGGGGCTGCACAGGTTCTTCTTCCTCATACACAGACCATGCTCGGGACTCCCCATGTGAGCACAAAGAAGTCCCTGGTGACACACACCCTCCAAGGAAATCCCCCTTCCTTCCTGCCTCCACCAGGTAATGAGCAGGAGATGGAGTTGAAGGTAGCCCAGACTGAGGTGTCCCTGACCTTCAGCACTCACTCATCTCCAGGCACTGTGAACCATCCCTCCTCTGGTCATTGTCCGTACCTGAGGAGCTACACAGAGTTTCGGCACTTACTAATGGTATTTAATAACAACCTGGCACTCAGCCCCTGCATCTCACCCAGAGACCTAAGGCAGCCTGATAATGTCCTCGGCCATTTGCGGAGGAGCAGGGGAAGGTGCAGCGGGACATGGGGAGACAAGCCTTGCTTTAAGCCCTTCGGAAAAGCCTCTCCAGTTCCTGCTCCCTTTGAACCTGCTCAATGCAGGCTGACCGTCCCCCTCCTGCCCTCGCCTTTGGTCAGGAATGCTGGTGGCCACAGTGGAAAAGGACAAGTTCTCTCCTTAGGGACCAACCACCGAAGTACCTCATGGACATTCTGGTACTTCACACAGAGCCGCAACCCCTTCCATCAGAGGCCTTATGGCCTCGTGGGTTTGGTTTGTTCTTCTTAGGGTTTTCTAGTGCCTCAGATCCCCAGCCACAGAAGGGGGCAGGGAAGGAGAAGTGGGAAGAGAGTCCTAACTTGGTAGCCTACACCAACCCTCATCTGATTGCATTCTGTAATGTACTCATGCCCCTGCCTGCAGCAGGAACTGTGGCAGTGGGTGCCACTCCCAGATCCTGCTTGCTGCCACCAGCGAGGTGCATTTACTCAGCACACCCAGCACTGTGCACATAAAATTACACTGCAAATGCAGCTCTCTTTTCTCCAGCCCTGAAGGGTTAAGGATTTGCAGAGAGCAGGTGAAGTCAGGCAGTACAGGCAGGGCTGGATATGCTGTATCTGCACCCTCAGATGGACTGAGCAGCTGCTCCCTTCTCCTGGGTGGCTGCTTAAAGGGACAATGCCAAGGTCGATTAGACCCAACCCTGGACCTACCTTTTCTCTTTTCTTTTTCCCAGGGCTCACAAGTGTTGACTATTCAAACAGATGAGAATTCAGGACAAAAAGCAAGAGAGCTTCAAACACCTTCATCTAAGAACCCTTTCCCAGGCTGGCTGGCAAGGCAGCTCAGCATTGCCTGCTCCACAACAGCTCACTGGCCCACTGCAACCTGCTCCACAAACCACAGGGGAGGAGACCCAGAGCTTTTAAAATTCCCCTGCTTCTCTCTCTGTGTACCAGGATAGCATGTTTTCACACCCACTGAGTCTGCTCACAGCATGTAAATCCTCTGTGTCAGAGTCAATTTTGGGATAAAACCTCCACCTATGCCATCTTAAAACAGGCTGAGAACAGAGGCAGGGCCAGGCTGTTTGCTCTGGAGCAAAGCCCCTTGGTTCTGCACCAGAGGAGTCCCTGGGCATTGCTCCAGCCTAGCAGAGGGCTGCCACCAGGCAGAAAGTTGCAGGAGTGGATGGGGAATGGGCTGCAGGCCTTCTAGCCCCCTCCATAGCAAACCCCTCTGACAGGATACTCTTGAAGCCAAACCGCCAGTGTCTCCACATTCCTGGTGGCTCCAGGTACAGGTGACTGAGCATCCAGCAAGGTTGTGCTGTCAGGACCCCAGCAACAGCACCAAAGCTGAGAGCATTCTTCAAAAGCAGAAGCGTGATGAGGAAGAACATAAAATCACCTTAGACAAACAATCTTGCCCAGTAACAGAAGGATCCTGCTCTGGCATCTTTCAAGGAGAATGAGAAATGCCCTGAAAGTCTGGGATGGGTTGGGATCTGTGTGGAACCAGAGGTTTCTTCTGGCACAAGGCCCTCACAGATGGATGCTCAAGGCAGCAAACAGACAGACATCTTTATCCTAGAGTGCAAGTGGAGCCGTTCTTGTCTTTCAAACACACACCTAATCATTTTTAAGATCTCTGCATCAGAACTATCTTTTTGATAAAACTAATCACAGGCTTAAATTACAGATAAATACCCGATATTAAAAGAACAGTTTGAAAGGGAGGAAAGGGGTAGTTTAACGGTGCTCATTTTCCCTGCTTTTCTCTAGCACACATCTTGGGCTATTTAACTGTAGAGCTTATGGAGCTTCATTCTGACAGCTCTCCTTTCTTTCAGATGTGGCTTCTGCAAATGTTTCCGCCAGTTTCTTTGCCTGCTCTGCCTCTGTTAGCCAAATTATTGCAGCAGTCACTGTATCTCCAGCTGAGCCTAAGAAGCAGGCATGCTAAGAGCTGTATGAACACACACAAAGGAATCAACCTGGTGCTTAGAAGGCTGGACCCAAAAGCATCTACACAGGGAATGAGGGACTCACAGGTGCCTGTGAAGGATCTGGGCTATAATAGCTCAACAAAGAAGAGGAGCTAAAAAAATAAATCAAAGCTGCAAGAGGCTCAAGAGGCCGGCTGAGGACAGAGGTCTGTGCCCACAGCTCTGCCGGCCCTTGTGCTGCCAGCCAAAGGGATGGAGCTGCTGTTCGGCTGGCAGGAATGATCCAGCTTTAGGTGCTTTTAAGCACAGCACAATCCAGGCTCACACTGGCTTCTTCTGCTCTGCAGGGAACAATGGCTTTGATCAACAGAAGATTGCCGAGTTAATTGTAATGATATTCTAATAAAGCTGGGGAGATTAATTACGGCTCTTTATCAGTGCTGGCCCTCTGCCAAGGGTTGGCAAAATTGTTTGCCTCTGTTTCTTGTCATTTGAATTTAGGAGAAGAAAGGAGGAAGTTGGGCGCCTTGTTTTCCTGCAGCAATCAGGAGTGTGGCCTTGTGCCCTGCTCACGCTCACAGCTCGCTGTGCTGGTGGAAGGGAGCGGGGGGGCACACAAGGAAAGCAAATGGAGAGTGACAGAGCAAACCAATTAGACATGATGCAGCACAATTACACTCCTAGTCAATAAGTGGGCTGGTGCAGAGAAGCACAAAGGATGACGTGCAGACCACAGACGTTGTTCCACAGTGGGCAAAGCCGAGGCATGCTACACCTTCACAGGCTGGGGAAGACAGGACACACACACAGTGCTTGCCAGTAGGGCTCACAGGAGCAGTGCTGACATCAGGCAGAAAAGCCTCATGGCCTTCATTCTTGCTCATACCACACCAGCACAGCAAAGAGAGTGTCCACAGAGCAGCCAGAGCCCTGCTAAGTAGCCTTGGGGAACATGAGACTCAAACCTTCCTATTTCATGTGACAAATAGCTCTTCCTTCCAGGGAAGATTTAGCAGTACCCAGGCAGGTGAGAGACAGACCTGCAGAAGAATGATCCGGGCTGGAAGGCAGCAGATCAATCAGGCAGAGTTGCCTGTCTCGCTCATGGAGAAGGGTCAAGAGGCCTTCCCTTCATCTGGCCAGCATGAGATGTGCTGGTGGAACAGGCTGTGAGTGAAACCAGGGAAGGAAGCATGCTCCTCACACAAACCAGAGAGCTGAGAATTAAAATAATACCACTTGTTTTTCAGCAGGTGATACAGCAGTACCAGAAACTTCCTACTGATGGGTCAGGGCTTGCAGCTTTGAGGAGGAAATATGTCACCATCTAACCCATGCCTCCTCCAAGGGCACCTAGGACACGCAGCTAATCCAGAGGTATCTCCCTGGACAGCTCTAGGAATTGCCCTAGTAGCATTGCTACTGCTTGTGAACCATGAAAACAGATAGGAGTCTAGATTAAGATTTTAAGTATTATTCCTGCCAAACGGAATGTATCCAGATTTTATGCACCTGAGACATGCTCAGGCAGGACCAGCCATGCAGGGTCCCTGCTCTCCCTGGGCAGTGGGGCTGGCATGTGGCATTCATCCAGGCTGAAAATTTGGCAAGAGCAGGCAGGGAGCACCAACTTCCATGTGCAACATGACCACTGACAACCTCTGGCTGCTATTCCAAGTCCACTGAGCTCTTCGTGCCTGTGGAAGGACAAGAACATGACAGCAACATCCTCTCCGTGCTAAACCAGAGGACTCAGAGTAAGGTCACAACAGCCTAAGAGCAGGGTCTGTGTTTTGTACCATCGTCCTGATAACAATCCAGATAATTCTGTAGGGTTTTCAATGACCCATAAAACTCTCACACCCGAAATGCTCCAACTGAGAGGAAAAATTGCTGATCTAAATACTTTTTTCCTGGAACATGACAGAAACAATTACTCATTTAGGCTTTTATAAAGACTATTGAGTTTGGTAAAATGTCGCCCCAGGGGCAAAATAATGGGGGGAAAAAAGTTTCAAAAACATTTAAAAGCACTACTTTTTTTTTTTTTTTTTTAGATAAAGAAACTCTGTTTTTTCTATTTCAGAACAAATCCTTACCCCGAATCTGAGTTTATCTTAAATACAAAGAAACAAACAAAACATTAGGAGAACCTTAACCAAGATGAACACCAGAAAGCAAAGTGTTGTAGAACCTTCCATCCCAAGAAAATTTGTCCTTTTATACAGATTCTGGGTGACCAAAGTATTTCAGCAGCTTAAGACATTCCTTACAAAGAAAATCTAATTTCCAGCTGCCTGGAGCCATTATCCCTGCCTGCAATGGGTCTGGTACCGGTCCCTCTCAGAGGGCCAGGGACAGCACCACCGCTCTGGCATGCACTACCCAAGATTCCCCATAAATAAAATCATCGGCATCAGCTCCCGTGTTCATTTCACAGGCGGCTGCTCTGCTGACAGGTGTCACACACTGCTACTGTGTCTTGTCAGCTTTATACTCTCAGGCCAATGCCAGCTCACCAGCTCTGATGTATATACATAAAAATAAACAGCTCAGAAACCCCAATAAAGTGACAGATAACATAATGGGACCTGGCTTCAGAAAATAAGCTTGTTTATGGAACCTCCGTGCCTCCAAATTTGATTTATGCCACACGGGCTGCCTCTTGGCAAGGGTTTGGGGAGCAGGGCTTGCTCGTGCTCACTTCCCATGGGCAGTGAGGGGACAGTCATTGGTTAAGAGCTGCCTTTAGGGCTCCTGCTCTAAGACTGGCAGCATCAGTGTCGGGAGCAGAGAGCAGAGCTTCCCACAGGATTTGGTTGCTGTGATCTTCCTCCAGCTCCTACAGGTGCTCTGCATTTTTCCCAGAGGCTGCCTCCATCAGGTCCAGTACCTTCCCACCTCAGGGAAGCTCTGCTTATCCTCTCTGACCCTCTTACCTCCCCTCCTTGTGCTTTCTGGGCTTGCCCACGCTGTCTGCAAGATGGAGGTAGCTGGTAAGAGCTCAGGGCTCCAGCAGCTGACAGAGCATATGAAGTTAAACCAGACAGCGCCTAAAGGAGACCATGTGGGCTTCAAAGGGGAGAGCTCCTGATGGCACAAGTAGGTTCTCCTGGTAGCCTCTTTGCTCTGGGCTGCAGATGGTCCTTATTCAATCTCTTTTCTCAAAGAGCTTCCTTGCAAACAGGGATAATCCTTCATTTGATGTTTGCTCCCTTGGATATCGCTGTTCACAGCAAGCACTGCAATTTGTGTTTATTCTTGCCAAGCCATGTTTATTCTTGAGCCGCTTTGATTGTTACAGTGAAGGCTGGGACAGCTCTTTCAGTCAAAGTGCCTGTTTCCAGGGGGCTAATAATGAGAGGCTGTCAGTCTGGAGGCACAAGGGAAAAGATCGCAGCCCCTCCTCTTTCAGCAATCAATCAGCCTCTGCCAGACCCCACGCTTTGCTCTTCTCAGTCTTTGATATGCAGCTGGGACATCCTTCGCTCCTGCCTCGAGTGGAGGTGCCAATGGGACGCCAGCCCCAGCACCATTCCTGCAGAGGAGCACGGAGACTCCCAGGAAAAGCCACACAGATGCGGTGTATAAATGCCATGAGACCTGGGGGTTCGGGCAGCCCTGTGCCACATGCCTGGTGTCAGGTGAGCCCAGCAGAACCTGCCTGGTGCAGCTGGACTGCTGGGACAGACACACCAGAGCTCCTGGTGATGCCATGATGATTTTTTGCCTTTTCTTTTATACCTTTTTACAACTTCTGTATTCTTAGTGCTTTTTGCCTACATTCTTGGACTTGTCTGTTCAGCTAGGAGACTAAACATTTGAGAAGCTTTGTAGTTAGGGATCAGTGCAATGTACTAATTAGTAAGACCTCTAATGTTATACCAGATCTTTTGGGGTGGGCATTGTGGTGTGCATTTCGGTGCATTCGACCTGGATGTAGTGCACCTAAGGATCCTTAAAATAAATATTAAGGTAAAATCCCTTTTCCCCTTCTAACCATGTTTGACTCTTGATTTTAAGACCAGGGAAAGGCATCACTGGCCCAGCAGAGCATTTCAGAGCAACCCACGGGCACAGAGTTCCCGCTGCAGGGGGTGGGTCATGGTAGCTCACTGCCATGTTCTACCCCACAACTGGTACACCCTGTCACTGCGCTCCTGTCCAGCTCCTAGGCTCCTACATGCAGAGCAAACCCCTGGCTAACTGCTGCCAAGCATGGACCACACCTGGAGAGGAAGAATTCCCCTGCAAGATGCAGGATCACACATACAGATCTGCCACAGCACAGCAAGGGGACCTCTGGCTTGTGTGACAATCACATGGCTCCCCATCTCCTTGTTCCAATCTCCAGGCCCTCATCCCATTCAGATTTTAATCAAACCTTACATTATTGCTGTCATTTGTCTGGGGCTTACAACTAAGGAGGGCTGCGGGGGAGGCTTCCCCTCAAATTAAATAATTAAAATGTTTTTCTCAGGCTAAATAATTCTAATTTCCCCCCCCCCAGCAGACCAGTAGCTATAAATATTTAATACATTGCTTGCTTCACTGTATCCAGTGTGTTGCCATTTTAGAAATCATTTTACTGCATGTATGTTTCTTCTTTTAATTACTGTTGCCCAGTATCAGACCACTTCAATAAATAATCAAAGGCAGGGGGGAGATGGGGCAGCCAGGATGCTTCAGGAGAGGTGGACTGAGCTAACTGCATGGAGAAGTAGGAACGGAAAGAAGGGATGCATCCCGTCCTGGCAGCCACCCTTGCTCCTGCTTGGTGCTGACCCCCACCTCAATGCTACAATCCTGGCAGCTGATTTGGGGTTACTGAAATGTTGCCTCTGGAACAGACACAGTGCTTATCCAGCTCCAGTGCAGAGATCCATCCTGCCAATCCCTCCCTGGCAGGGGCCAGCAGGGAATGCCAGGGGACGGGTGTGAAAGCCGGCCAAGCGTGCACTGATACCTCCCCAGGACGCTCCTCCAGCTGCCGGCAATCTGCGGCTGACGGACTTCCTGAGTTAGGCATCCTATCTCTCCTTTAAAAGCCCTCAATGGATTTATTTTTATTTTCTTCCAGGAATTTCTCTAATTACAAGGATAGCCCGAGCGCTTCTTAACTGTTCTCTGTCCAAACCAGCCACTGATTTCCAGGTAGAAGTGCCCTCCATGCCTGCAGTCATAGGTGAGGTCCTGGTGATGCTGGGTGCAGCAAGGGGGGATATGTGGGAGCAGAGGTCAGAAACCGACCCCCCATGCTATTGGAAGTTGGAAAGCTGGGAGCTCCAGCCCTTCACTGCATGGCCAGATCCTTCTGTCCCCACAGCCACCAGCTCACAGCCCCAGCAGCCTGGCAAGGAGAGAGTTATCAGCTCCCGCAGCCGCCACTGCAGCCAGCCTGGTGAATGGCATTAGCAAAAATGAATAGGAATACAACATGAAGCTAATAGGATCTGAGGGGAGCTCCTTAGACAAGTTGATTTCCAAATTGGACTGACTTTAACCTCACATAAATAAAAATGAACACTTATAAAATACGGTGGAAAAATCCATAAGGGCAGATGAAGGCACTGATGCGTTTTTCTCTCCCTCCTGCACTTGCAGTACAGAGTGGGGCTCTATGTGCTGCTCAGGATCACCCTGACCCTGCTCCAGATTAGTCCAGGTAGGTTGTGTCTGGAGCCAGACTCGGTCTGCAACAGCAAATGCTGCCCTGAGGTGTACAGGGAGGTTCACCAGCAAGGTTCAGGACCAGGAAAGCTCCCCTGGGCCAGCACCAAGCACAATGGAGCAGACCTCAAGCAAGATGGGGCAGGGACTCAGCCTGCCTCACATCAGCACTGAGCTGTACAAACCCAGCTTCCATACCCTGGGTGCCAGAAAAGGTCCCTCTCCAGTATCTGGACACTGCTTTTCACTAAATCTGGAAGGACATAACATCTCCACCCAGCCTGCCAAACTCAGCTTGAATTCACCACTGCTTCCGTAACGCATGGCAGCAGGACAGGCACACATCACACAGGCACAAAGCCAGGAGGGTCTCATGAGCTTTCATTTCTTCAGGCAAACACAGCTAAAAAAAGGTCCTGCCCCAAAGGTCTTTAGCCTAAGCAGGTAATGGAAGAACAGCAAGGGAAAACAGGGTCACTGCCTGACAGACAGGTGGTTCCCACACTTGTGCCCAAGCCATTGTCACCAATTTGGGACAGAAGCTGGCAAATGAGGGGTGAAGGGCAGGGACACATTTCTGTGGGGTGCCTCTGGGAGCTCCTCTTGCAGCAAGAGGCACTGGAGCAGAAAGCAGAGAGCTGGGACACAATGGGAAGTGCTGGCAGGGGCTGTCACCGGAGGCTGAGTGACAGTGAGAAACCACGTGTAGAGAGGGACTACGAGGTTAACAGCAAAGAAAGCTGTGAAAGGGCTGGAGAGCAGAGACAGGTAACTGCTGTTTGCCAGCAGGAACCAGCAAAAGCAAGTAAAGCATGGGTGACACGAGCAAAATGACAGGCACAGAAAATGATCCTTGCAGCAGAGCTCTGAACAGGCAGGAGTAGGAGAAGATTGCATTTGTCAAGGCCAGAGAAAAGGATGTTGAAGGAATTGAGCCGTGAGATGATGACACTCTGGATGAGAGTTTTAGCTGTACCTTAGCAACCTGAGGTGAGGGAACGAGGCAGGCCAGCACAGCCCCCTCCACAGGCAACGCTGAACTGGCCATTGGAGCGGGGGAACCCTCAAGAACCCATGGGGTGCTTGCACATGGATGCTGAGATCCCAGTCCAGGCAGAAGATGGGTTCTGGGGAGCCCTTCTGAACCAAATCATCTGCTGGCATTATGAAGGTCTTCAGAAAGACAAGGCAAATGAAGAGATAGACAGAAAACCAGGAAAGATGATCTGGGTTGCCAAGGGAGGACAGGTCTTCAAGAGGACTGCAGGATAAGGGAAATGTTTTGCCAGTTTGGAGCTGTTGCCAAGGAGAGCTTATCAGCATCAGGGAAAGCAGGGCACAGGGCCAGCCCTGCGCTGGAACCAGAGGACCAGAAATGGCCAGCAGTCACTGACAGCACATCCAAAAACCTACAGGAATTGGGGGGAAGAGAGGTGTGTGTGAGAGCTGATGGGGTGTAAGGTAAAAGGGAAACAAAAACAGGCCTGTCTAGGAAGGGAAGATCAAAAGGGAAAGATGTAGGGAATCCCAATGAATGGAAAAAGTCACTGCATCCCCTCTGCAAGCTCAGCCAAGCCTCCCACAGGGACCAGGTGAGAGGCATCAGGAGCTAAAGCCCTAAACCAGCCAGCTCTGAAATGCTGATTACAGCAGCAGCTCCCCTATAAAAAGAGGTCTGGCATCCTGAATATAATGTGGGCAATAACAAAGAGGAGCAGCCTTAAATATCCATTTCCTCCACATAAATCACACAGTCTGTAACTCTGGCATTACATGCAAATATTTACAGGGCAGAGAATCTACAAAAGATAAACAACTTCTAGGCTGCTTGGGACAGAGACGAGGAGTTCAGAGACAAGCCCCTCTTGCCCAACATAAGCAAGGTTCCTGGAAAAGAGGGATGGGTCCAGGGACTTGGGAAACCAGCTGACACTTGGGGCCACATGCCCCTCTGAAAACACAGGCACTCATTTGGTGCTTGTGAGATCTTTCCTCTGCTGCCACAGGCCAGCTTGAAGCTGGTTGCATGCAGGACCTGATGTTCACAGTGGGCTTTGCTGACAGCCAGGGGGTGACCTCAGCTCCTGCCCAGGAGATAACCTGGGGATGATGGAGGAACCAGGGTCCAGCAGCTGGAGGTCTGTGCTCACCCATGAAAGCCAGGCTTGGTCAACCCACCACCATGCCTATACCAGCAGGTTTCAGCTGATGGAGAGGGCAAACATCTCAGCTTCACAGGTGTTGCACTGGTTAGGAGTGTCCCTGCCTCCAGCCTCCCTGGCACTACCTGAACACATCTTTGAGAAACACTTCGTTGCCAGACAACACCAACCCCAAGGAACCAGTCTCAAAGCTGTGAGCAGCCCTGGCAGCTGGGAAAGCAGGGCTTTCACACAACAGCTGCGGTGTTTCTAAGAGAATATAGTGCATGATTCTGGATCCATAAAAAAATGCAAAGCTTTCTGACCCATTTCAGGAGTGAACAAAAACAACAAATCCAGACCCATGTATTAAATCCTCCAAGGTTTCTGTGGCACTGAAATTCAGGCTCAAAGCAACTTTCTAGGAGCAAGGAATTCCCGCTGTGTCCCTCCTCTGCACTCACCGCTCATTATCCTCAGTATGGAAATTTTTCCTAGCATTTCCAGGAGGTGCTTTGAGCTGTTTTCAGCTCAAAACGTTCTGTGCAGTGAATCCAGATTGGACGTGGTAGGCAAGGATAACAGGAGGCTGCAAGCAGGAACAAAAATCCCTCACGACACACATACAGCGTAAAGACTGCTCCAGCCTCAAAGGATTTACCACTTTCAGTCCAGACCTTGCAGCCTTCTTCTGAGCTTTCCTGGTCAAGTTTTATTGAATCTGGCAGTGTGGGCCAGTGCATGATCAGGGCTTTGGGGAGAAACATGTACACCCAGGAGCTCGGGAGCACTGCAGGACACGGCAGGCGCCCAACTCACCTCTCCTGGAGTGTCGGAGCAGATCAAACACAAACCCACAAGTGGGTTCTTCTCTGGAAACACTGTCATGGCTGCTCCAGAAACAAAGGATGATTACAAGGGAGGAAGTCTCCTGCTGCCCAGGGGAAATCAGACCGCTGCTTTCATGTTTGGGCTGTTTCCTACCCGTGTGCTGGGAGCCGGCGCCTCCCAAGTCAGTATGGCTGCAGCGTGGGATGGATGGCTTGCCCATGGCCCCTCTCAGGGCCTGGACAAGTCCCCGTCCGTAGGGCATGCCATCTTGTAGGACATGAGGTGCAAGAGAAGGACTTAGAGGGGTTTCACAGCAGGCTCAGGCAGGGACAGAGACACAGATGTCCAGGGCAGATTGAGATGAAGGCAAGGGAAATTTTTCATAAAAGCGATGGATTTACCTTTTCTCTTCTCACCTCTCCACCTTAAAATGCAAGTTTCAAATACAAAGACGTACAGGTCATATTTGGAGACAAACTTCAGAAAAAAGAAGTGAAAATGAAAATTTCAGATCTAACTTATTTTCCTGGATGTTTCTAAAATAGAGCACTTTTCACTAAGGCATGAGGCGGCATGCACAAACAAGAAGTAAAATGAAATGACCCCAAACAAATGAAATGGATTTTCATGGTTTGTTTCTTCCTCAGGGTGTGTGTGAGGAGAAAGGGATCACTGTCAGTCTCCCAGAGACATTCTTTTAACTGTTCTACTTCAGACACCACATTGAAAAACTGAATTGTTCAGAGAGCTCTAATTGCAGCTCCGAGGTACCCTTCCCTTCCTTGGTACAGCACCACACTGGGCACAAACTGCTGTTTTTCTACTGCTTTCCCAAGGGATACAGGCTCTACCTAAACCCAGAGATCATCATGTACCTATTGCCAACAGCACGTCACCTTGGGGGAAGAGAGTTTTACAGACAAGTGTGCGCAGGTCTGTACAAGCGCACAGGAACTTAGAGGGATGGGGGGAAGCACAAGAAATAATGAATCCCCCTGCACTCACTAAGTCCAAACAAATAGACTGAACTGGGAGCCTGATTTGCATTGGTTTGATTGAAGATGTAATTTGCTGCTGAATAAATGTGGTTGCATCCAAATCAAACCTTTAGTCCCTCAGACATTATAACTCTTTCCTCTCTTTCCTCGGGCTTTGCCAACGTTTAAAACTGACCAAGGATGATGTATTACAAGAAGGAATGGACTTAAATAAGAGAAGGACAAGAATAGATTATAAGGAAAGACTTTCCATAAGGAAGAAGGAGACGGTTAAAAACATCTTAGAGGAAAGGTGCCATCACTAGAATGATCCCAGCCAGCCCAGCCCCACATCCCACACAGCATCACCTCAGGATTATGGAGGTAGTAATACACACAGAGCTGGCCCTACATGCCAAGGGGTTGGGGCTCTTTTTCCAGCAGCCTCCTGCTCAGAGCACTTTATATCTACCACAGCTCCCCTTAGTCTGTCCTACAGGTGCCTAGCAGAGTAGGCAGCTCTCCTGGTGCCACCACATCAGCATGGTTGCTCAAAGCAGGGTACATGACATCCTATCCTCAGGGCAGGTGGGAGATGCGCAGGTCTCAGCACACATTGCTAGGATGGGCCTATGATAGAAATGTGAGCCCAAATTTAACGCTATCCAGATTGGGAAGCATTTCCCAGAGCTTTTCAGGAACTTAGAGCCTTGGCCCTACTGCCTCTGTTCCAGTAAAGCCTGGTGAGATTCAGCGCTTTCCTCCTCTGCTTGTATCTCCGTGGCTTATCACAGATGCCCTGCTGCTGGAATTGACACTCAGATGCCTTCCTCAGGCTATCGCTGACTGGGTGAACCTGCTCCCCGTCACACACCCGCTACAAGCTGAGCTCCCTCACTTGTTCTTTCCTCCCAATCCCATATTTATGAGATCACTCCAAGGTCCCTATCAATCGCTCAGGCAGCCTTGGCCGCACAGCAGCTATCAGAGCAGTGAGTCAGCCTTTCAGGCAGGGAGCAAAGGAGAACCAGGGCCCAGCAAGGACAGATTTACTGGGCAGCAGTGGAGTACGTGGCCCACATCCTCACTAGCCCCATCCCAAGGGACACCACAGTCGTTTTCTCTGCCATGCAGCTGTCAGTGCTGAGTAGAGAAAATAGAAGCCAGTACAAAAGAAAGAAGAGTAACAGTACAAAAGATGAAAAACTGGGCATTATAGCCAGGAAGTTACTCACCTGTTACTGAGCAGGTTTTGGCTTTGCCCGGTGCCTGAAGCCTTGGAGACTCACAGCCATGCTATGAACACACACCAGGGATGAGCATCTCCTGGGCATGAATTCTACCCCTGCACAGGCCTCACTGCTCCAACTGCAGCTTCCCAGTGGAATGCATCCCTGGGAAGAGCAAGGATGCTCACAGCCTCAATTTATGTGAGGGAAATCCATCACAAGGCATGAAAGCCTTTCACTGAGGACAATTTGTTGCAGGAGTTATAAACTGAGGTGCTGGGAAGCCAGTTGTCAGGCCAGGAGTGCTGCAGATTGGAAAGGCAGAGAGGACTGCCCCTGCCAAAGGGATGAGAGTTACCTAATGAACACTCACTGGGCAGGTGGGGCTGCAAACAGCATGTCTGGGCATGGGGGAAAGAAGAAGGCAGGAGTGGGCAGCCTCGTCCCTCAGCGCTGTTTGTAGCCTGGAGTCATCACTCAAAAGCAAGGACCATGGTGCAGGCAACACCAAGGCCAGAGGAAGGGAGAGAGGGAAAGATTGATTATCACATAAATCAATCGCCAGGCACTGATTACAAAATAAACCACCCGGGCAAAGGTCAAGTGCTTTGTTATATCACCCAGCCCACAAGATTTATTTACCCCTTGGGCCATCCATTCCTCTTGCCATCTATTACAGGGAGCTGCAGCCTATGGACACAGCCAGCACAGCCCTGCAGGCAGCAGCACAGAGCTTAGAAATCAGATCCAGCTGCCAGGACCAGGCACGTACAGGCACTAATTCTGTAGAACCTACAGAGCCACATCTACAACACTGGGAAAAGTGAAAGCCAAGCAGCCCATCCCTGCTGCAGGCACCAGTGGTGGCTGAGGGTGCTCACCAAGTCCTCTATCACCACCAGCCCCCCTGGAAGCTAATCAGTTCTCCACAGCAGAGAGATCAGAGGGATGTGGTCTCCTCTGGAAAGAGCTACCAGGCCTGGCTGTGGCCACCATGAAGAGACTCCCATGGCCATTGGCCTCAGGGTGCACTTGCCATTTCTTTCTGGGCTCCAGCAAAGACCAAACATTTTGAGAAGACCAGCAACTTCCCAGCAGGCAAGCACGGCCTCACTCCAAATCAGATCTGTACCCAGCCAAGCTTTCCATGCCCACTTTCATCATCTGAGATCTGCATCCTTACAGGGAGAGCTGCAGGGAACATCTCATAGCACTCAACTGGAATTCAGCCTAAAAAACTTTATTTTTTATCCCCCTTCCCTCTCTAACTTTATATTTTAAACACAGGCAGCAATAAGAGAAATTCCTGGGAGTATTGTTCATCTGTTTCCCATAAGCTGCTTGTCACCAACCATGAAAAAATTTTCAGTCTGGCTCCCAAAATATAAAAACCCTAAAATGGACATTTTTGAGTCCTTCACAGCAACCCAAGGAGAATAACGTCAGAGCCGTATGATGTGTGTGCGTGTGTACTCAGAGGGTGGCAAGAAACCTCCCGGGGAGGAGGCGAGGTGCCAGCCCGTGTGCCGTGGGCAGGGCGCCTTCTCCTGCCTCTGCCCGCACAGCCGGGCACTGCCAGGTGGGCTGTGGGTGCACACAGCCTTGGCCAGGGCATTTCCCCTTAGGGATGTTCCCAAGGCCCCTGAGGCTATCACCCCATCCCCCTGCACTACAGTGCTCTGCCAAAATGGCTGCTGCAGTTGGCACTTGCCTGGGAGTTTATTTTTCTTTCCAAAGTGCTGAATGTTTCGACTCCTATTTTAGCCCATCTGCTGGCAGAGAGTGGAAGCTCCAGCTCACAGGCTCAACCACATGTCCCCACAAGGCACACGGGGGGACACCACCACATGGGAGGGACAGTTAAGGTGATGAATTGCAACACATAAAACTGCAGACTGCTTTGGGTTGGAAAGCACCTTAAGCACAATCTCATTCCAACCCTCTGCCATGCCCAGGGACACCTTTCACTAGACCAGGTTGCTCCAAGCCCTGTCCAGCCTGCCCTTGGACACTTCCATGCTCCAAGCCTGATGCCAGTCAGTGCTGGCACTAGCCAAACCTCAGTGATTTACCCTTGCTGGGCAGAGTCCCCACAGATACCTTCTGCCACAGGGTGGAATTCATCCACCTTTTGTACGGCGATGGCCCTGCCAGTCCCTGCTCTGCTCCTGCTGATGTCACTCTCACAGGAAACTCAACCACCACTCAACCGTCTCCAGCTTGAAAACACCAGGCACCCTCATTCCCACAAAGCTAAAACTGCCATCTCTGGTTCTCTGAATTGTAAAAACCATCTCTAGTCCTCCAGGACAATCCTATGTCCCAGAAGAATTAGAAAAGCACGAAGGTCCATGGTTATTTCATTGGTCCCTGCTTCCTGGAGGAAAGCAGCACTCCATGGCATAGGAGAAGTCCCAGCAGTGCAGAGATGGGCATCTCTACCAGGAGCTGTGTTGATCTCAGGAATCATGTTTCCCCCTCCATGGCTGGGCTCCTCGGAGGATGGTGCTCATCTCCATTCTCATCCACAACCACCACCTTGACCTCAGTGGGAAGGGTGTTGGAGGTAGCCAGCCCCTCCTGCACTCTTTCAAGGAATCCAACAGCAAAAACATCTTACTCCAAGCACTCATTCCTGAAGGCTTTTGCAAATCCCTTGAAGTCAACAGTATATTACTTTTAGGGCTTGATATGCCTCTCCTCTCCCTCATGGGTTCTGACCTGCATTGGACATCCATCACTCCTATCACTTGGCCCAGCTCCACATTTTGGACAGCAGTAACAAACTGAGGTCAGAGCAAGGCAGTTATATTCCCAATCCCTCCCTCTGCTCCCTCTTGGCAGATTTAGAAGTTCAGATTTAATCTGAAAGAGGGAAGATGGAGAGGAGCCTCAGCAGCTGCAGTTTCTGTAAATGTCAGGATAGAAAGGAGATCTTAGCAAGCCTTAATACACTATGCAAATCCTCAGAGCATGACCGTGTGCTACCAGGGCTTTTTATTCCCCTCCATGGTAATTGGAGAGACAGGGATTAAAAAGAGGAGTTGCCACAGAACTGGCTGGTCCCTCTGGTTTACCAACCATGGTTTAAAGACAATAATGGGACATACAGTCCTCAGGGTCTGGAATGACCTCCAGGTACAGGTGTTCTCCTAAAGGGCACTGGCCAAAGACTTTTACCTGCATAAGCTATTAGAAAATGTCCAAAGGAGAGCTACAAAGGTGGAGAAGGGTCTAGAAGGGGAAGCCATGAATGGAGTGGCTGAGGTCATTTGGTTTGTTCATCCTGGAGAAAACTGAGGGGAGACCTCATTGGGGTCTGCAGCATCCTCACACAGGGCAGGCACTGATCCCTGCTCTCTGTGACCAGTGACAGAACCAAAGGGAAAGGCTGGAGCTATGCCAGTGGAGGTTTAGGCTGGATAACAGGAAAAAAGGTTCTTCCCCCAGTGGGTGGCTGGCACTGCCCAGGCTCCCCAGGGAATGGGCACAAACCCAAGGCTGCCAGAGCTCCAGGAGCGTTTGGACAATGCTCTGAGGCACAGGGTGAGACTTGGGGTGTCTGTGCAGGGCCAGGAGTCAGACTTTGAGGAGCCTTGTGGGTCCCTTCCAACTCAGAATAGGCCTTGATTCCCTACTTTGGAGTATATTTGGTGTATGTGCAGGGGGGTGAGAGATGTGTGCATGCATTTGACTGAAAGTGAAACTGTGCTCCATGGAGACAGGAGGAAGAAGAGGCACTGTGTGGTGTCCAGGTGTGAAGCTCTGTGCTCCTCTTTCTACAACTGCATGTTTACATTGCTTTTTTTCCTTTACATGCTTTTCTTTATAGATCAGGAAAGCTCCATCACTTTCCTTTCCTGTAATGATGTTGACCTGATTAAAATTTTTATTGGATTTTACAAAATAATTTCATACATACTGTTCCCTGGAGCACTGCAGGGTAGAGGGAAGGCGGGGGAGGGAGAAAGAGAGAGGAGAGTATATTAAGAATGAGGTGGAAAAGGAAAATATTTTATTTTACACTGAAATGATGTTTCCTGAATGAATAATAGATTAGAAATCTTTTTTTTTTTTAAATAGCGTTCTTACAAGTGCCCCTGCAACATACAGGCATGAAAAAGTCAGCACTTGAGCATTTTCAACCTATTTCAGTAAAAAAGCTTTGCCTTCCTCCAGCTCCTGACCCTTTCCACCACCTCTCAGCAGTAAGCAAGCCATGATTAAGGGGTTGCCTGCACCTGGGAGACAGGCAGAAGCACAAGGATGGACCCCAACCCTCCTGGATATCCACAGCACTTCCATCAACCAGCCCAGAGCATCCCTCTAGTCTGACTCCTGGTTTGACTTGATGCTTTAATGTAAGACCAAACTATGTGGAAGCACCCCACTATCCCTGTCCTGTGGGGATGATGCTGTGGGGTCACTCCCAGGGACTCCTAAAAGCTTCTCATTGATGAAATCACAGGTCACAAACAGGACGCACACATCAGGCTCCTGTCCCCAGCCTTGGCAAGCGAATGAGCCTGATGTACCTCGGGGAGCTCATGGAGCAGGGCAGACCATTGGGAAGCCTGAGGCAAACGCGACACTAGTTAAAAAGGAGGGTTTGAAAGCAGTGCTTGTCTTGCTATTTTAGCATTTTACTACTGTTTTCCTTCCTTGCCAAGGCAATGCTCTAGCACTGAGGTTTCAGGCACAGAATTCCCACGAGTCTTTCACTCTGGTCCCAAGAAAGAAATCGGGTCTTCGCTGTATGGGGAATGTCATGAGGATGATTTAGTTACTCAGTTCTATTTTCATATATTTAAATTAGATAGGAAGCCCCTGGCCCAGGCACTCACTGTTGCCTTCCAGAGGACGGCAGGCACTCCTGCCACAGGCAGCATTGCACTCTAGGTCCCAGTACCACTGGGAAAAAAAAAAAAAAAGAAAAAAAAAAAAAAAAAGGCTTTTCGGGGAACTCAACATTTGCTTCAGTGTCCTTTCAAGAGTACCCCCACAGGGATGGCTTGTTTGGAAATATAGTTTTCCTGGTGGATTCTTATGAAATAAATATTTCAGTGCTGCATCAATGGCTCACCAGAACCCCCCAAGTGGCAATAAGAAGTCTCCAAGCTGAACCTGATGACGGTTTTAGTCTCAGATGACAGCAACAGAGTGAAGTCAAAGCGAGAGATAAAGCATGTTACTCTGCGGGCACTGCTAGTGGCCAGCAGCTGAGACTGTCGGCAAGTCCCTTGTTCTCCAGCTGGTTCTCAAGGTCCTATTGCCGGAGGTTTTAAGATTGTCTCGGTAACCCTTAATACGTGTTTTGGAATGAGTCTGCGGGGTGAGGGTTGAATTCTTTCCCAGCACCATATTCCATAACAAGTGCTGTTTGACATTTCCCCTCAGGCTCTGGTTTTACCCCTGCAGTGACTGTTCTGACAGACTTCAAGTCTGACCACCTCTGCAGCCCCTAAATCCTGCCCTCCTGCTACCTGCCTGCCTGGGACAGGACTGCTGGTTTTACACAGGGAGCAGTGCAAAGTGTCACCTCCCCTCCCCAGAACACAGGCAAAGCTCCTGACCCCCAGCAGTACTGTGGACTACACCTGGGATTTCAGGGTTGGGATTTCACCTGGAATCCACGGTCTGCCCCCATAGCACCATCCGTTCTGCTTCTTCATCTCCCGCTGCGCCACTATCCCAAGGGTAACCATCCGTGGGATTTCAGGATCTTTCACCCAGCACACGTGAATCTTGACTTCACCACTCTGTGCTACTCCACTCCCATCTGAGCCCCTCTTGGGCAAGGGCTGGGGGCAGCAAGGGGGGTCACCACAGCCTGGGCAGGCTGTCCCGACCCAGAGACCAGCAGAGCAGAGATCTTGCAGCAGAAAGGGATTTGCAATGTAGTGAATAGCTAACTGATAAATACTACAGTGGAGAAAATTCCAAGCTCTGGATAAAAATGGCTTCTGGCATTAAGCTGTGCCCATCATCCAAGAAATGGAGGGCATCTGTCACCGCTATTATATTGCCCCATACCCAGCACAAACCCCTCATTTGTTCCCCATTGACTTTATTTCAAGTTCCAGACGGTGACAAAGAAAAGAAGAATATAAGGCTTCCCCAAGAGAGAGTGAGCACAGCAATTCCCCAACAGCCCAAGCAGGGCAAGACATGAAATGGCAGCAGCAGGTCCTGCAAGCTGGCAGAGCCAGCTCCTGCCTTGTGCTGCTGCACAGCTGCCTCAGCCCCAGCCCAGGAGGGGACGAGAAATTAGAGACATTAATTTCTACTCTGCGATGGGCAAAAAGACAAGCCCACAGGCTCTAACCAAACCTGAGTCTTTCTGTAACCCAGTAGTCGTTAATCTTTAGAAAGAAGAACTCTCTCCAAATACCCACATTTTCCTCCTCCTGGTTTGTGAGGAGATACAAGGCAGATACAGCCCCTCTTTGCTGGGTCACCAGATCATGCACAACCCACAGCTCTAGGAATCTCATCCATGATCTGCAGGCTCACTTCCAGTCCTCACAGCTTCACCTCCTCCCATAGGAGCCCCTGGGAAGCCTCCAGGCTTTGAAGCACACATCTGCATATCAGCGGCCTCCATTCAGGCTCCCTGGAGTGCCAGTATTGAAGCCAAGGGCAGCCACCAGCTCCCAGACCACTGCCTTGGCTCGTGTCTTGTCCCTAAACCACACATGCAGATGGGTTTAAACACATCAATTGATTTCCTAACCTCACATCTCCCTGGGAGCAGGGGCTGGAGCTGTCACAGCCATGTTACGCATGGCAAACAGGAGAGGCATGAATTTGGGAACGGCTCCCAGACCAGAGAGGAGGGACAGGTCAACATAAGCTCCCACCAACCCTGGCTATTAAAATACATCTTTTTTGGGCATGGATTTGGCAGCCAGTGTGTAAAAGGAGCCTGTAGCCTACACTACAAAACACCATCACCACAAGTAGCATCTCTTGGCCTCCACCGAAGCAGCTGAGCACTAACTGGGTCCCTCAGCACACAGGGGAGGTTTGTGCTGTTGCTGCTTCACCCTGGATAACGAGGGCTTTAATCTCCAGGTTTCCCAACTTAGCACCTTGCCAGAACTAGGACTCATTTTTAGTATTAAAAAATAATGCATATTTATCAAACCTAGTCAGGCAGAGGGAGGGGGGAAACAGCTGGCAGCAGCCTCCCTCTCCCCATCTGACATGTGCTTGCCATTTTTCACATTTTCAACAGCTCTCCAGCACTACTCCTTATAATTATGATGAAAAAACCCTCACACTCGGCCATAGTGCCTCACAGCCAAGATGCCAATGTGTTTCCACATAAAAGCCTTGTTGCGAGAAGTCTAAAATTTCTCAGTGTCTCTGCTTTATTCCCATCCTCCCTTACATCATTGTATTCACATGGCGTTCAATTATTTACAAGCATACAAAACACTCCAGCCTGGATTCTCAACTGGTATTAATCAGTGA
This sequence comes from Corvus brachyrhynchos, assembly GCF_000691975.1. Taxonomy (NCBI): domain Eukaryota; kingdom Metazoa; phylum Chordata; class Aves; order Passeriformes; family Corvidae; genus Corvus; species Corvus brachyrhynchos. The sequence continues at coordinate 774,458 of NW_008240227.1, forward strand.
AATGCCAACTAAATCAACAGAGCTACAAAGACTTGCTCCAGAGAAGGATCTGTCCTGCTGTCCCTGAAGACCCCTTCTTCCCTTCACAGCACACATTGGGAAGAAGAGGATAAAACACAGTTTTAGTAGGTTTTTTTTTCACTCCCTGCGTCACACAAACATGTTAATGCCCACACATAGACCTCCTCCCCACCGCTGACCTACTTCCCATTCATGTGCATGTGACACACTCACATGGCATGGCAGTCCCAGGTATTCCTGGAAGCAGCCATCCACACCTTACCCAGAACCCTGTGTCGACACCAGGAGCTCTTCGCACGGGGCAGGCCCCTGGGTGTTAGGATAACACCCTCGACCTTAATGACACATAAGGCTCTCACATCATTCAGCCAAGCCTGGCACTTCCTTGGAGCTAGTGCAGCATCATCTGTCTCCAGCCTGGTTTTTTGGGGCTTTTTCTCCATCCTTTTCAATGGCAACACTTCCAAAGAGGCACACCTTCCCTGGCTGGTGAGAACAGAGGGCTCACAGACAGGATGAGCTCCTTCAGGGATGGTTTAATTTCTAGCTTTACAGCCTCCATCATTTTAATTCAATGAGACCAACAGAGCCCCAGGACAGAGCACAAATCAGAGAGGCCAATACATTGAACAGGCATAGGATATTTCTTCTAAAGCTATGGGACAATCTTTACTCAAATTACATTTTTTAGGAACCCCATAGAAAACTAAGCCTTCCATAAGACCAGGGTGTGCACAAACAATCCTTTGGTAAGTCTCTTTTTCAGGACTTTGTGATCACACAAAAGCAGAAACTGACTTCTGAAAGGCATTTTGTTACTTGAACCTTCACTTTGAATCAGAAAGTGAAGAGTCCACAAAAACATAATATGAACGTAAAGAACAGGTCTGGTCCCTCAAGAGCATTTTTTACAGACTGGAGAATCACGTGTGAAACCCCGGGGCACTGGGCACCTCATTAAAAGACAGGAGATAAATGTACTCCTATTACCCACACGCGTTCACAGTCTGGGGCTTCTCCGTTCAAAAGGAGAAGGTCAAGGAATTGCAGGACATGCACACCAGGTTGGGTCTCACTGCACTGAGCACAGCTTACTCATCCCTCGTGTACCACCACCACAGCAGAGAGATGTCACAAGGCCTTCATCATGACTGGAATCATAATACCCATGATTCACATGGAACGCTTTTTATACAAAGCACCAAGATAAAAATAAAATGAAGAGGGAAAAACTTAACAAGAAACTTGTTTCATTCCCTACAAGATGGATAAACCAAGATGAATGTAAACAGCTCAACTTGACCCAAATATTTTTTCGTTGCTGAGTAACCCCACAAAAAATGTTGTTATCTCACCAGCATCTGGGGAGATTAGATGGTAGGGAATTTTAAACAAACTTTCACTGTCATGCCTTGTTTGAGGAATTTCAGACTGGACATGAACCTTCAGGACTTGCAGCACCCCAACCCCTTTCAGGAGGGGAAGCATACAGCTGAGGAGCCCAGGAAGCATCTGTTACATCTCCAGCACATGGACATGCTGTTGACATGAAGGTTTACATGAAACATTTGGGTCTACAGCTTTCCAAAACCCTCCAAGGGAAGGATAGGGCTGCTCTGCAAAAGCTCCAAGCAGGAAACACAGGCTCAGGCCATGCCTCCAGCAGGACGTGGGAGCAGTCACAGCAGATGGCTGCGAGCCATTTTGGGTGGCAGCAGGCACCCGCCGAGGGGCTCAGACTTTACAGCCCACACTGGCTGTCATATGTTGTGACAGTGGCTCATCATCACACAGGACCCAATTTATAGCATCCTTCATGGCTGCAAGCACCACACTACCTCACACTGCTCCCCGTTAGGACAATCATCTTTCCACCAAGCATCTTTTAGCAGCTAGCTATCTTATTTACTGATTTTTTCATGTTTCTGTAGGTGGAAGGAGATCGTCTGAGAGATTCAGGTATGAGGTGTTAGTCTCATTTGTGCTCTGGAGGACAGGCCTGCTCACTCCTTCACTTTCTCCCAACAAGTAAGTGCTATCTCAACAACACACAGATGCTTCTAGAGATCACCTTGGCCACTGCTAAGCTGTGCAGCATTCCTGCCAAGTGCATCCCAGCAAGCAAGGCTGTGCCTATGACACTGGCAGCTCAGAACAGGGCAGGTGGGAGGTTACAGCTCTGAAAATTGCAGTCCTTCCAGCAATAGCAGGCTTCCTTGGTGAATTTCTCCTGGAGAGACTCAGGCAAATGAGAGCAGCAAGGAAAGAAAGGCCTGGAGGTGGCAGGATGGAAATCAGGCTTCCATCATCCAGGGCTCAGAGGGAGGGGATGCCAGTGGCACCTGGCAACAGGCTGCAATGACATGACATAAATGAGGGGCAGAGCATGAGTGTGCTCCTGTCATACAGCAGCAACATAAACCCCAGGGCTGTGGCATGATGACCCAATGAGCCCCAAAGATGGGCAAAGCGGGATGCCTTCGCCAACCTGAGAGCAGGGCCTTCCACCCTGGGATGGCAAAGTTCTCACAACTCTGTAGGACTCTTCGGGAAGCATGGCAGTCTGCTCAAAATATGTAGCGCCAGTCAGATGCAAGCTCATGGACTGGACTTTCTGCCCTATGAGAGCAATGAATGAGGTCAGTTCACCCCCCTGTCACCAGTAGGAGCAGGGCACCCTGAACTACTGCTCTACATCTCACCCTGGGTCAGCCCAGCCACCAAACTAAAGATTCAGGCAATTTGTTTTGTAAGGGTCCCTAAAATATCAACTCAGCACAAGTATCACGGCTCCCACCAGGGCTCTGAGGGAGGACAGTCATCCACACTTGTGCTAGGCAACTGTGGTTGCATCCCTTAGATTTATGGAGAATCTGGGATATTTTTAACATTTTGTAAAAAACAGCCACTTGGTGTTGGTTATTTTAACTCTGTATAGTCCATTAATTCAGACCAGCCCTACAACTCCATTTGCTGGTGCCCAAGCCTCCAGGGATGGCTCTGGCCCATTCTGCCTCCCAGATCATGGCAGTTGCATTTTATGCCTCAGGTGATGCATTTTCTCAACAGACATGGCCAGGGAGCTTCCTGGAGGAAGCCATTATAGAATTGAACTCACCCAAACAAAAAAATAAACAAACAAACAAAACCCCCACAACAACAACAAGCTGAGATATATGTCAAAGCCTCAATTTTTCTCTCTACTACACCTAGAGTCTGCATCAGACCAAAATGCACCAGCGGGAGCAGACTTTGCTCTTCTTGAGGTGCTGCCTGAGCCTCCACCAGTGCTGGCAGCTCTCTGGGCTAGCCCAGAGGCTTCAGTTCACCAAGGAGGTCAGCATAGACCAGTTATCTTATTTAGACTGAATCAACCAGTTCCATAAAGGAAGAGGTACTGGTTACACCAGTGCAGACTGGAGCCTGGGAGCACCATTTTCAGCCCTGGAAAGCAGAGGCTTCTGTCTGCTCAGAGCCTGCTAAAAAGCTTTGTTTTTCCTGCCCTACCTGGCAGCTACACACACAGCCAGCTCCATAATCCCCAGCAAAGCACATCTCAGCTGCAACTTAATCTGAACTTTTACTTCAGCTCTCACCAACAGCTCAAATGAAAATGAAAAACAACTGATAAAAGAAAACCCACAAAATGCAGCAGGTGGTGAGGGGGCCAGAGGCAGGGAATGCGACTGGAAAGAGCAATGCACTGCTAGATCTGCGGTGGCAAACATTAATTGCTTTTTAAGTATTCCAGTGCTTTCCTTCCCCGGTGGCTGGTAACTGCAGAATTTCTGCTCATTCTCCAGTGGCTAAGGAGCAGAGGGAAGCCAAGAGCATGTCAGCCAAGCAAGCCCAGGGACTGAGCACCCACAAACTGACCCCACAGGGGACAGCAGGAAACTTCAGTGACCCCGAGGCTGCTGACATTTCTTTTGAGCACCATTGCAGGGCAAGTCTACCAGATCACCTCAGCCATCTCTGGGGGAATCTGAATCACTAGTGCTACCTGTGTGAAGACATATCTTGAGTTTCTACTCTATTCAAGTGCACAGTTTGCTCCTGATCAGAGAGATGGGTAGGAAGAAGCATAAACAAGCACAGCCCAGATGTTTTGCTCCAGATTCAGCTACATTTCTGAGGCTCTAAAGAACAAAGGAATGACCTTCTCCTCTGCCCTGCTGCCCCCATACCCTTGGATCCAGTCACTTCTAGCTCCCAGAGATGGGCCCCACTGCCTGCCAGCACTCCTCGTGCTATCAACAGCCTCCTAACAAAGCCAGCTTTGTGCATCCCTCTGCTGCTTTGTGACCTGGTGAGGCCAGGATTGGTAAAGCAGAGCCACCACCAGGTCCCACATATCAGCTGTATCATCTACAAATGTTCCCATCCCCTCCCTACAACAGTCCTGAGCCAGCAACAGGCTTTAGGTTCAGCCCCTCAAGCCTTCAGCAGATCCCCTCCATGGGAATCTCACCCAGCACCACGCATATGATCCCACAGCAGAAGAGTAAGTAGTAAATAACCTGCCTTATCTAGACTTTCCTCCAGATGGACAGGAATTGGTGCTGCCATTTTTGCTGGCATTGTCAGGAGTCACTTTCTGGCACTGCAATGTCTTTGATGGGAACTCAGAAGAAAGGGATGAACGAAATCATGCCTCATCCTGCCTTTCCATAGCCAAGCCTCTTCATGAGGGAGGGGAAAAAGCAGCATCTTTAACACAGGAAAAAGGAACTGCTGCTACAGCAGCACAGACAAGCTCGCCTTCCACTTCAGACAGTGGGTCAGCACCCAAATGGATGTTGTGGGTGGGATGATCTGAGGGTTGAATGCTGTTGGTGCTCCCAAGCAGACAACCAGGCATGTTGTAAGCAAGAGGGAACTGAATCCCAGACCACTCCTCCAAAGGAAGAGGGAAAAGCAAGTCCCCTGAAGCCTGTGGCAGGGCCACATCTGTGGCCACTGTGCCATCAAGCCACTAGGGTGTGACAAAACACCACCGACGGGACAGAGACAACCACCCACCCCATCACCACGGGGGTGCTGAGGAGCAAAAAGCCATCTGGGGTACAGGAGAGACACTTCAGGGGCAGTGGCCAACAACACAATACACATATTGCAGAAAGGAAGCTCTTGTACCTTCACACACACTGCCCTGTTTCCACAAAGACCCAATTCCAAGCCCTCCAAAAATCAATGAGATAACAAGGAGATGAGTTGCAGCCAATACGGATTTGTCAAGAGCAAATCACATCACTCCCATCTATCTCCCTCCTCCAAGAGCCTAACAGGCTTTGGGCACTGCACTCCCTGTCAGACACCTCCACTCCAGTAAAGCTTCTGACAGTGCCCAGTGTGCCATTCCCATCAGCAAGGGAAACGTGGTCTTAAGAAAAACAGTGACAGGGCAGGCACAAACCTGCTCAGAGAGCCATGTGTAAAGAGCAGATATCAGCAGTCTCCTCTGCTACAAAGGCATAGCCTATTGACAAACAGGATTTTGTAGGAACCTGTCACACACCTGCCCTCTTCAGAGCTTTCGCTACTGACCTGGATGAAGGAGCAAAAAGGAAACTTATTAAATTCACAGGTAGCATGGAGGTGGGAAGAACTGCAGGTTCTTTTAGAAGACAGGATTAGAAAATGTTGGTATCTCAAGAAATCATCCTCTTTTTTCCAGGGCAGATACAAGGGCCAGATTTTTCTCTCCA
>NW_008240227.1:780211-794372 GCF_000691975.1 Corvus brachyrhynchos
GTCCAAGAACAAGCGTCCAAATAGAAAAAACAAGTTTTCAGGGTCTTGCTTCACTACTCTTGCACATCAAGGGTTACTGATGCTGTAAGGAACTGAGGCCTCTTGCTCTTAACCCTATGACAGTTCCATGTAGGGTTCAAGGCATGTTGCACTAGGCAGGCATCAGGGATCCCTTCCCCAGCAGCTTGCAAACACAATCAGTATAAAAGCTCAAAGGCCCAGAACAGGATCAGAAAACATGAATTCCCACTCCCAGGCTGCTCTTTATCTCCTGCATCACTGTCACCTCATTGCAACTGGCACGCGGAGCGCCTCTTGCGAGAGCTGCTTTCAGCAGGGAAGGCGTTGCTGTGCCAGCAGCACATCATGCTAATCATGACAGCCAAGCACAGGCTGCATCCAACTGCTGTGCACGCCATACATGTTTCATAAAGTTGTCCCAACTGCCTGCTCAAGCCCTCCCCATAATCAGCTGCACCCAATTCTGCTGGCAAGTGTCCTTCCTCTTCCCCTGTGATAATTCACACCATTTCAACCTGTAGACTCTGCAAGTCTTCTGCAAGACAAGGACTTCCCATCTCCAGTTAGGGTTGCCACTGGAAGCCAGCAAAGCACAACTGCCCCACAAGAATAATGAGCCAGCATTTCCAGATATGGTCTTTTTATGGAAAACCATGGCCAAGCCCTAAATGAGCTACATTTTAAGCCTGAAGGGAAGAGACACTTGCAGCCATTCTTCACATGATCCTTGGGCTTTCCCCTTTGATGGCACATTTGGTTTATCTCATTGTGAGCTGGTGGGGAACTGGACCTTGCAGCCCTGGGAACTTTGATGTTCCAGGTAAATTCATTCACTGCCAGAGTAAGAAAGGAGAGTTTCCAAATAAGTGACATTTCTTTTCCTTTGGCAGCAATTGCAGGGAAAACTGCAAAGTAGCAGGGGATTGATCTGGCTCCTGGGCAGGTGACTAATGGGAACACAATCCCACAGCTATGGCAAAGGAGTAGATGGCATTGCCCCACACAGCTGCCTTGGTACAGAGACACTTCCCTCAAACGTAATGGAGGGAATCCTTGTACCACACACCCCACCTGTACATCTCCCAGGGACGCATTTTGCCACAGACTCCAAGAACCCAGAAGGGGAAACAAACCCTTGAAATGAAAGGATGAGAATCAGGTCAGGTAAGGGAAGTCAGCATTGCACTTCAGGTTCAGAAGTACCCAGTCAGCTGGCAAAACCCCCTCCACTGGAGCACAGGCTTTTAGCACCCTGTGGAGCATGACTGAATGCAGTCTTATCCCTCCAAAACAAAGTCTGAAACAAAGTGTTGAAGCAAAAATTATACTGAGACCCAGGGTCATCCCAGGGCAGGTCTCTTCATGGTGAGGGTCAAGACAATCCACGTATCAGGAACCTGACCAAATTTAAAGAAAGGTCCAAAGAAGGGACAAAATGGATGAACTTGCTTGTATTTATTACCCACCACAAAAGACAGCAAGAAGATAAAGCCATAAAAGCAAGGCATTAGCACCTCTATGATCAGCATCGATCTGTGAGGACCTGCCATCTCTCTCACCAGTACTTACCGTGATTTCTCTCCTGAAGGATGGGCTGTGCATGTACACATCTGTACACTCTCCTTCAGACTAAAGGCTCATAGCACTGACAACCTTGGCACAGTCAGATGAGGCTCCACAGCCTGCCACTGCATTTTCTCCTTCAGAAGAGACTGGGCATCATTAACATTAACAAAAAGCCTGTGAAGCTTAAAGCAAGATTGTCATCGCTTCTGTCATTCTCAGAGATGCCAACACCACAAGGGTGCCCTAGAATTTACACAAGATCAGCTGGGAACCGAATGGAAGCTGCAAGTGATGTAAATTCATCTCAAGAATGGCCCTGAGCACTGGAAGGTAGGGTTAGCGTGCCACTGGCACAGTCAGTTCAGTTCTTGGCTTCCTCACATCCCTTGCTGCCATTAAACTCCATGTCAGAGCACCTGAGATCAACACTATTAACACCAGCATGTCAGCTCATTCCCACCTGAGAACAGTGGTGCAGCCACAGCTATTCATGCCTTTTGCCACCTCTCAGAAAGACCACAGCAATCTGACAGCCCCGAAGTGTGTAAGAAGCTCTATCTGAAATAAGCTCTGGACCCTGAGTGCTCTGTAATCCCATTACCACACTGGGCTGGTCGGTTGCCTCTCAGCTCCAGGAGAAATCTGACTCAAGGCCTTGGCCCTCATGTCCCTGTGGCCTCAGCATCAGAGGCAAGGCTGCTTCCCAGGATGAAGTCAGCATGGAACAACACAGAGTGCCACAGGATCTGGGGGGCTGATCCCATCCATATGCAGCAGAACCTCCTCAGTCCCTGCTGAGCTGTTGCTGCCCAGGTTATCTGGTATTTCCGGCTGCAAACAACTGGGTCTCTTTGTGCTACCTGGTCTGACAGAAATGCACCATGACACGGATTAAAAGGTAAAATCCTAAAACATGACTTTCCACTGCACGCACTTAACCCCTGGGATGACACTGAAATATCCAGACCCTGACAGATGCAGACACGTTCACCGTCATGCACAACTCAAATATCTCTGATAGACACCCTCAGAGCACAGGAAGCTCTGTCTGCAGCCCACAGTAATGGTGGAGATCTTATAAATTCTCAGTCAGCCTGTTCAGCCGCATCAAATTAGCATGGGAGTTGTTTGGTTCCTTTGGAACAGGACTGGGACAGGTTATTCAGAACAGGACAGGTATTAGAGACATAAAAGGGAAAGGTGGGCTCTCCAGTGCAAGCAATGACTATCACAGCATGAAGTGACAGATATGGTGTCTGTGCCTCTGCTGAGCTCATACAATTCCCCTATGGCTTCACTCCCTCATCTGTAAAGACAAGGATAACTTGGCTCACCTATCAAATTCCTATTTGCATCAGCTAAAAAGAATAGAGGTCTGGTCCCATGAGGTTCTGATTCACTCTGATGAAGGTGCCGTATTCTTTTACAACAAGTTAATGGGAGCTGTGGCACAAAGCAATCCACCTTGTTTGGACATGCTGGAACAGATGACTTATGAAGAAAGGCAGCCTCAACACCTCACCCTGCAGACTCCCAAACAGTGCTATAGACATTTTCTTTACCTGCCTCTGCCAATTTTCACCATGAGCTGTACTGCTTTATTATCACCTCTCTAAGGCTCCTCCACACTCTCCAAGCTCATCCCAGACTACCTAAACACCAGCCAGGGCAGGCAGAGAGCCATTAGCACTGCGGTGCTGTTATTGCTGCTGCCTGGGCTGGAATTAATGCTGCTCAGCCACGGCGCAGTGAAAATATTGACTTTCCAGCTAATCAAACCAAATTCCATGAAAGCTACAACTTCAAACTTCAAAATAAATCCATCAATGATTCATAAATATTTGAAAGTGCCAGATTGATTGCATCTGGATTACTGCAGCGGAGGGAGCTGAGGTTTGGCTGAGGAGGAGATGAACGAGGCAGCTGCTCAGACCTTGATGTCATGGATCACCCTGCGCTCCCAGGACTGCATGGACCTCCCCAGCCTCAGTCAGAGGAAGAGCGCTATATCCCAGTGCTGTGTTACCTGTGCTGGTGCAGCCCCACTTCATCCAGAGTGCCCAGCCTGCAGGTAGGATGTACCAATCCAACTGCTGGCAACATGAAGATTAGAAGCCTAATAACCTGGCTGTTTAATTTCTGACTCTGAAATAAAGAAAGTAATATAGATATTCCAACCTCCTCCATCCATTGCCCAACCACTAATGAGGCTGTTGGCATTCCCACAACATGCCAACCTTCAGCTCAGGGAAGCAAGGGGATTTGTTAGCCTGGCCTTCCCTCCACCCAGCCCAGCCCTTCCATCTTCATGCCATTCAGCCAGACAAGGAGGGGTGTTTTATTTTCCCAATAACCTTTCCAAGGGGAACAAATTCCAGGAAATTATGCAAGATACAACAAGTCAAAATGATGTTTTTACTTCACCCCACAGAGAAGCTCCAACTTTTCCCATAAAAAAGAAAATTAATCTGCTATCTAATTCCAACTTGGATGGGGGAAACTTTTTGGAAAGAAACACAATAAAATAGCTTTGGTTGCACTGCAGACAGTCTTTGCTACACAGAAGTTGGTTTGCAAAGCCACTGCAGGCTGCCTTTGTCCTCCAAGTCTCTGGAGCTGCATTTGTACACAAAAGAAGCCAGCACAAAGTCCTTGCCTGTGAAACCATATATCCAGCTCTTGAAATCAAGAGGGGAAACAGAGGCCTACAAATCTTACTCTGAAACACGAAACTCTCCTTCATTAGCAACTGATGTGAGGAGAGAGTCCTTCAGGGCAGGGCAGACAGGTAAGAGAATAGGACCAAGGCAAGTTCAGGGCACTGTGTTCAGCCCCATCTCCTGCGATCGCCTCATTCCTCAGTGACTGTCCTGGCAGGAAGCACACTGAAGTCTGACTGACTGAAGTGCTCCTGTGATTTCAGCATTCAGAGTCTCCCCTCCATAATCCTCTCTGTAATCCTGTAAGCTAACACGGTGCAGCTTCCCACTGCAGCCTCTCCCTTGGTGGGAGCACTCACAGCTCCACAGGGTCTGTGGAGAGAGCTGGGCGAGCACAGCCTCTGCACCTGCAAAAGCCTGGTCTTTGTACAAGACAAGCAGTAATCCCCAGAGGCTGGCAGTACTCTGTCTGACGCTCCAAGGGACCCAGCTTTCCCAGGAGCCATGGAAAGGCATGGGCATGAAAACCTTATTTCACCAAGTCAGGTACCTCACATCCATGGTGAGCACACAGAGTGTAGTGCAGACATGCCGATGGCAAAGGGCTGTCCCCCACCATAAGGGAGAAATCAAGCTCCCAGAGTCTGCCAGCTGCTTGACCACAGACCCTGACAAGAAGGAAAACATTTAGCTGCCAGCCTTCTCCAATTTCCAATCCCCCCACCAAGCTCAAGATCTGGGCAAAGGGCCTCTCCCTCCCTGGCATTAAACTCTTGGCCAGGGCACCTCAATACTCAGAACACTGCTTGCACTGTTTGATTGCTGGCCGGGTTAAACCACAACACACTGAAATGAGGAAATTAAACCATGCATTTCTTTCTCACCACTGAAAATAAACTGAGGCCCTAAGATAGTGGTTCTAAACACAAGATTAGAAAACATTCCTTGCCCATAAGCTTCCTGGAGCAAGCCTCCCCGCCTTCATTCCAGATAAAGATACCTTTAACACAACTCACTCTACAGCACTGTTGGTTCCTCCCCAAACATCTAAGAATAGTCTCATGCTCTATGTATTTAAAGATTTTTCCCTAATCAGGAAAGAAACAGGATAATCACTTGAAGTAGTTTAGTGAACTAGTTAAGAGTCATGAAAACCTCAACTTTATTTGGCCAGCATGGCACATACCTTGGTCTGACCCTCAGTGCTCATGTAGGGAGTTTGAGGGTAGGGCTGCACCTCAGTTCTGTGCCACTGCAGTGCCAGAGATTGGGGTTCCCATATCATAAACGAGCATCACAACTACCACAATAGCCAGCAAAGCAGCAAACATCCCCATACTGCTCTGCCTGGTTTTCTGCCGCAGCTGCCTTGGCCTGTGACACTGCCTTGTAAGAGACTGCATGAAGAGGAAGAGAAGAGGTCCCTGACAGTCCCCCACAACCAACAGGTCCAGCTGCTTCTCCAGCCCTGCTGCTGCACACGCACATCATTTCTTGCCACCCTCCACATCCTCACTCCCAAGGCTGAAATTGTTTCTTATGAAAATCAGAGGATCTCCAGTTTAAGAACTGATTCCAGTTTAGGTAAAAGCTATTTAAAAAGAAACCTGTCCTTGTGAGTTTGCTCATGGAAATCAATAGCATGCTAGCAGATGTACTAAATATCCCCCAAAGTGCATGTGTCAGTGCATTTCTTCCTTCAGAGATCATTAATGGCTCATGACCAAGGTCAGGAGTCAAGTCTAAGACTCTGCTGCTGATATAGAGGAAGGCATCTTTGCAGGGACACAGGGCACAACCTGCCCAGCTAATAGACTCACAGGAACTCGACTCCCAGACCTCATCCATCCCCTAATTTATAAATAATAAATTGCCATTTTAAAGCTGCTATCTAGGAAGAGTATCCTAAGCCTTTGCCACCCCTTGGAGAGTGCAAACACAACGACAAAACAACCAAAACACACAGCAGATTAAAACAGCCGTAACTAAAATCAGCTTCAAAGCCAGAAAAAAAGCCAAGCACACTACCAAAGTCTTCTGGACGAAGAAAGGTTTTTCGCAGAGAAGGCCTAAAATGGGCAGGCATGGGACCAGCCCCCCCAGCCTCCACAAGGGAGGGCACTCAGTCACCATAGAGACAAAGCACAGGCATGATTGCTCTTGTCCCCACTCTGCAACCTCTGTCTCCTCTGAGGCTCCGGAGCAGATGGCAAGCTGCGAGCAGGGGAAGGAGGATTGGTGAAATGCTGCATGTAAATAAGACAGCCAAACACTTTTGCTGTGCCTCGGCAGCAGCCGAGCAGAGCTATTAAGGGGCTGCTGCAGGCGAGCGGCTCAGCAGCAGTAATGAGCTGGCCACGAGTGACTGATTCCGTGTCAAGGTTGGGCGGTATCGATCAGCTGTGCGGCTGCAGCCCTGCCACTCCGGCAGAGACGCCGGCTAATGGATCGCCTGCAAGGCCACAGCACCAGGGGAAAGCAAGGGAGCACAGCGTCCCAAGAGGGGCCAGGACAGCGCCGGGACTCCGGGCAGGAGCCATCCCAAGCGCTGAGCTTCTGCCTGCTTTCAGAAGCAAATGATGATGTTCCTTTTGTTGCTGTCCTGATAGCCTCAGGAGTATCTTTTCGTCCCAAATTCCTATCTCGGTCTGGAAGCAGGGAACAGCAAAAGATTTACTTTCTTGGAGAGATGTATGATTTGCAGCACAGCAGCCACAGTCCTGTTGGATACTCCTCCCCATGGACAGGGAAGGGAAGGTGAAGAGGCAGATGAACACTGCCATGCTTTGACACAGGACACACTGGGTCCCTGCAGCTGAGACTGTCCCATCACTGCCCCAGCCAAGAAAGAGGTGTTCTTTCAGGAGCCTCACCATGTTTCCCCAGGCATTCAGAATATCTGGTACTTTGTTTTTTTCCTTTATACCTGAGGAATTTTTCCATCTTAAAATTATCTCAGGCAAGGAACCTGTGTATCTCCTGGGCTTAGCCCCCTCTTTCAAGAGAAGGGAACAGCTCTGCACCTCTCAGAAGGACTGATGCAGCTTCTCAGTGCATGATTGGTACCCAAAGCAGTATCAGTTGATCCCTCCATACACATGCAAGGCCAAGCCTTCTACACAGCTACATCAGCACACTCCTGCCCAGGGTGAGAGGAGCAGGAACAACATCCACTTGGATTGCATTTTCATTAGCATGACTGCCTTGATGGGTCTGGGATGCTGTCGCGGGTTCGGTTTGTAACCGGGCGGAAACACCTATTTAGTGTAGTGGTTTGGTCCAAAATACTCATTACTGTTTATCTGCTGTGAGATAAGAATTAGGAGAAATGCAAAACAGGCACCAAACTTGAAAGAATATAAAGAAGTTTATTAACAGACCTAAAAGAAGAAAAAAAAAAAATTATACCACCTTCAGAACTCTCCTCCTCCCCCCACCTTCCTCCCTTCTCCCACTGACAATGTTCAAAGACAACCCTTAAGATGTTCAGTCTGTTTACCACTTCCATAATAACCTTGTTCAGTCCATTTAGAAAGAGAAGTCTCTTCTTGCTCATGCTATGAAAACATTATCACAACGAGACAGCCGCCCACTTCCAAATATTGTTCAGTCCATTTAGGAAGAGGAGTCTCTCTGCCTGCGTGTGAGTCCTTTCCCCCGACTTGCAGCTTTTCCCGCAACTGCTTTCGAGGGTCCACTCTTGAAGTTTTTTGGGGTACAATTTTAAGGTTGAGCTGTTCAGAAACAAAAACAGAGGCCCTTCTCCTTCCCTGGGAGCAAAGGGTCTTCATCATCTTCATCTTTAGGACTATCTCTGGGAGCATCTCTAGGAACTGAGGTTTTCTCCTTTCCCATTTGGAGCAAAAGTCCTCATCTGGTTCATCTCTCCCTGTCCAAACTTCTCATGAAATTACAGCTGCGTCAGCATCTGCCTATCTCAGCGCAGGTGCTTCTGCTCACGAGTTGAACACTCCACCCCCCATATCTTCATGAAATTACAACAGGATACTCTGATATATCATAGCTTCACAACAGAATTTCAGCTTTAAGCATCTCCTCTCTCTCTTCCCTCAGGTTTTCAGCTCTTCACAGCAATAAAAAGGGTTAATCTCACCTCGGCCTTGCAGCTTTGCAGCTGGAATGTTGAATTTTTCTTATCGCAGTGGAGAGGGGGGAGAGCCGAGCCGCTCCGGCTGCCCACGGCAAGGCAGTGGGGGGGGGTTCCACGGCTGGAACAGGTCCATGGCTTCAGGATGGCCGTGGCCTGGCCTGGCCCAAGCAGGGCCTGGCAGGGCCCACTGGGCCCTGCTCGGGCCCCGCAGCCACCTGTCCCAGCGCCGGAAACGAGAGAGAGCTTGGAGGGGGAGTTTGCCTATTCTTAAATGTGGATCACAGAGGTGGTCACAACTTTAAGTGGCTTAGAGAATTGTCCATATTCAAACTGGCCAGCTGATAGGTTCTATCAGTTCCCAGAGGAAACTGTAAGCACCCCTTAGCAAGGACGTCCCTTCCGGGACTATGCTTGCTAACCTATGACAGATGCAAAGGGCAGCCTAACAGCCCGTGGAGAGCATCCCTTGGAAGAGAGGAGTATTTCCATTCCTGGTGCTAACTAGTGCACCATACCCCAGCTCAGCTTGCAGGGCCTGGGGGTTTGAGATGAAGGGTCTGCCCAGGATCAGTCATTAGGCCGGTCACCAGAGTTATGGATTTCTCTGGGTTTATGCTCTTCCACCTCTCCCTTATACAGCCTAGAAAGGCTAGCAATAGTCACAGTTCAAATACTCTATTTAAAGGCTGCCTTGAGGACTAGAAGTTAATTTTAAAACTAACTGACCTAAGCTCTCTGCCATAGTACCTCAGGAGGAGTGTGGAAGGGTGGGGTTACTGCTAATGCTTGTCTAGAAAGTGTGTGTTTTACCTCCCAGCTCTTATTTCTCATTATTAATGTCAAGGTTTTTTAACAAAATTTGTCTTGGTCAATTAACTCAGACAGGGATGCTTGTAACATTCCAAATAAAGCCAACCACATCCTGCGCTCAGAAAGATGAGTGAGCATGGCTCAGGAAACAAGGGAATGACAAGGGCAAGGCATGACTCACACCTACCCACTCCCACATCCCAGAAAACAACCCACCCCACCAGCCTGGCAAGGGCACTGAGACACCAACAGGCTCCTGCTCTCCCCACAAGAGTTCTCTTTGCTGTCCCACACACCAAGGCTAACAGCTGCCTGTGGCACAGAAGATAAAAAGCCTATTTTGAAGTATATTTACCCGGTGGATCTATCACAATAAAAGCATCACACAGACACTTGCAATGACACTGTTGCACACTAAAAACAGAAAGAGTGATTCCTTTTCATAGGAAGGTGTTACTTGTGCATCAAAATATCTCTTGGTTTGACTTTTATCAAATTCAATTACAGTGCATAGAAATTTAAGGTACAGTCAGACCGACCAGGGCCATGAGGGGCCACCGAGTATCTCTGCAGCTGGGTAAGAATCACACTGGGGAAGCTGGGGCCAATTCCCTTGGCTTTCAGTAGGTACACTCTGCATGGTATTTTTCCCTTGCCTGGATGACCACTCCTGTGGAATTGGAAGGCAGTGACTGGTTGGCACCTAAGAGGGATGCAGGCAGAGCTGTATTAATCCTTGACTGCTGAATGAGTATGCTTCCCTTCCCAAAAACACCCCAGGCTGTTCCCAATCAAAAAACATTGTTTCTGTAGCGAAGCATCCAAGTATTTCCCTAAACTATGTCATATCCAAGAGAAAGGATTAGTTCCAGGGAAACCTGGACAAAAAAGTAATTTAGAACTTCTTCATAGATCTGAAACAAAGTGTTTTGACTATCAGAAATTCATCTGTCAGCTGAAAAAAACCTTTTACCTAACTCCTCTCAAATTTAGGGTGCTCACAGAAGCTGTACTTTCACATAAATAGAAGTCATTGTACAAATAGTGAGGAAGGATTTTTGAAAGCCATCATCTGAACTCGCCACTTTTTCCAGGGAACACATTCACAAGTATATTTTTTGCTACAGGAATTATAACACATGTCATTTCCAACCAGAACATGCACTACCCATCTCAAATCTGAGATATGGACAGAGCAGGCACAAAACTGTGGGTGCCTGGGGCGAGAATCGCCTCCAGACTCCCCTCAGGCCTTCCTCATCACGTCAACTGCTAATGAAGAGCTCGTAACCACCCATCTTAGGGGAGCAGCCCCCACACGCCACGTGGGCAGGGCAGACTTCACCTCGCCTCAGACTGCCACCTGGAGTGACAGGCACAATGGGACAGGAGAGGGAAGACTCCAGCAAGCATCAAGATCTGCGAGGGATGAGGCTCATGTGGAGAAAAGCAATCTGCTGGTGACCACAATGAGAGCACAGGTAAATGGCTGCTTTAGGCGAGTATTTATTCACACTGCCTCCACAATTTCATATTCCAATCAATGGAACAAGGGCTGCTCTACACATTTTGTTTTTAGGCCAGAGATCACCTAAAAGGTCTCAGTAGACATCAACTCCTGCCAGCCACAGACTAGAAATCCCAGGGCACGAGTCCAGACCATACCACTTTTTGATGCCTTTTCTTGGTCTTAAAATCAAGAGTCATACACGGTTAGAAGGGGAAAAGGGGTTTTACCTTGGTATTTATTTTAAGGATCCTTAGGTGTACACATCTAGGTTATATGCATCGAGATGCACCCCACCGAGTCTATCTCTGTCCGCCTCCCCCTCCAACATTGGGTATAACATTATAGGTTATACTAATTAGCATATCTATCAAAGATTCCCCAATGAGAGGCTCAAGTGAGCCCCCCTCCCCAAGGAAGCTTCCCCTGGATGGTTCTATCTTGGTTTACAGAATATGTTCTGGAGAGGACCTTGGGGTCTGGGGCACACTGATCCCTAGCTATGAAGCTTCTAAAACGTTTAGTCTCTTAGCTTGACAAAGAAGTCCAAGAATGTAGGCAAAAAGCACTAGGGATACAGAAGTTGTAAAAAGGTATAACAGGGGTATAAAAGAAAAGGCAAAAAATCTTCATGGCATTGTTTTGGCCATGCAAAGCCCACTAAAATTCCCCCCACAACCTCCCTGTTCAATGCCAGCCCCTCCAGCAGCTTGTTCCTGCCCTCATGACAGGTTTGCACAGCTCTCTGTGTTGGTACAGCTACCAGCTTTCAGTGGAACCAAGGGAATCATGTAGGACCTTCTCGAGCCGCCTTCACAACAAACCACCACAGGCACACATCCCTGATCAAAACACTTTCGTATGTGCTCCCTGGTTCAGGATTACCAATCCCAGCAGTATTCCATCTTTGCACTGCTCACACCTGCGCAGGCCTGTGCTGACTTCTGGGGTGTCTCTCTGCCACAACACACCTCAGTCAGTCCCTTGCAGGGCCATCTCTGTGACATCCCATCCCAGGAAGCAGCCTGCTCACAACTGAACTGCAAACCACATCAGTTCCATTATCTGCACCAGAACACATGAAAAACCGTAGCTAACAAAATAAATAAATGCCAGTCTCCAATTCAGGAGTGCAGAAAGATAATTGTTTTGATTTGCAGTACAAACTAGAACCTGAAGGAAAGCAAGACCGATTTCTTCTACTTAGAATCATAGAGTCCCAGACTGGTTTGGGTTGGAAGAGACCTTCAAGATCATATCATTCCACACACCCTACCACAGGCACCTTCCTCAAGTTGCTCCAAGCCCCATCTGACCTGGCCTTAAACACTTCCAGGGATGGGGCAGCCACAGATTCTCTGGGCAACCTGTGCCATGGCCTCACCAAAATTCTCTCCCTTTTAGCTCACTCAACAGGGACGTGGGAACTACACAGAGCAGAACAGGAGCTGTAGCTGCTGCACAGCTGTGGCAGATAAGCCAAGAAACAGCTGAAGCAGGTTACTGTGCTCATCCAGCAGCCCAAGAAAAGAGTTTTCAGGATAACTTTTCACTAGTGAATCCTGCTTTGGGCTGCACAGCCCACCTGTGCTGGATGGCAGCAGCCAGCTCCCCAAATCCTTCCTCGTGTAACTGAGGGCACAGCATCACATCCCGCGGATGTGATCCATCACAGCCCACCTGACCCAGCACACACGGGCACTGCCTGTGTCTTTCTGCCGGCTGATGCCCAATGCTGCAGATCAGAGGTGGGATCAATACCACACTCCTGCTAAAACCAGTGTTGAGGCCAATGATTTGACACGGACTAGAAACAGAAGTAAAACTGACCTCATCAATTTTCATTTTCCAAGCAAAGGCCACGAGTAAGGAGCAGACTAGCAGTGCCAAGAGCAAAAGACTAATTTGGTGGGGGCTTTCTGTTTTTAATTATTTCACATTTAATATCCATGTTCTTGATCCCACAGAGATTTAAGATTTCTTTGGGCCTACACACTTGCATAAGGTTGTGTGTGCATTTAAACGACGGTAGGATCTAAGCCCAGCTTTTTACTTATCACTAGATAAGCAAATTTGCTTAATAGGAATTTTAATTTGCCATTATCCATTTAAAAATGTATTTTTTTTCTCTGCTAAATAGTAATAAATTAGCCTAACAGCAATCACTTATATTTCTTTAGCATCTTGGAAGCATCTCAATACATTTTTACCAACCACAGCAGTCCAGTGAAGCTAAATCAACTGCCACATGTAGATCTCGCAGGGCTTGGTTTGAAGATGGGGTCTTTACAGTAGAAAGCTTGGATTTTTCACTATATCACTGAAAAAACATATTTATAATTTCAAGTGGGAGGGAAGATGCACAGGAGCTCCACAAGAAGAGTTTAATCTGGTGAAAGAAGAATTCTCTCAGCAGATTTTGTACCCTGCCCACCTACCCACCCTCCCTGCCACCACATATCAGGAAATTCACACACAGCAAGCCCAGCCCTTCCAAGGATGCTGACACAGCCTCCTGCACACCTGGGCTTTGGTACATAGGTGCCAGTGCCTGCCCCTGCACCACACCAGATCCATCCCAGCTACAGAGGTGGGCACTTCTCCCAGTGCAGAGATGCAGCAGACTCAGCCCAGGCACAAGAGCCCAGGCCTGCCTGTATCCTTGGTGCTGGTTTCAACAGACAAGGACCAATCCTGAAGAAATCTGTGTTTCACAAGGACTACAAGGTTTTATTTTGAGGCTTGCCTGCTTCCCAAGCTCCCTCCCCAAATGCAGAAGGGTATTATCCCCTGAGAAGAGGCTGGGGAGGTGACAGACACTAACCAGGCAGGCATCTCCAAACTGGAGCCCTAAAATGTCTGTATTTTGGCACTCCTCCTCTCCACCATAACCTGCATGTATCACAACCCATTTCACTCCCAACACTATCCCTGGAGCAACACTACTGCAAAGGCAGGGAGGGGAAAGAACAGCGATGCCTAAAGAGGAATTGAGGCTGATCCAGGGTGGCACAGGAAAAAACATGCTACCACTCCCCAAAACAGCCATGCTGTTGTCCCCTCTCCCCACCAAACTGAGCTGTTCACTTGAGTGCAACTGGATAGTACTGAAGGACCTGGGTAGAAATAGATTTTTTGTTCTGTGGACTGCTGGAGCCAGGGTCATTAGCTATGCACAGCAAGCAGGCAGCAGTCCCTCATTAGCAGGCCACTCGTCGGCTCCAGCCACCTACATTATCGGTTCAAAGGAGTGTGCCCAGCCATTATTGCCCTCTCCAGAAACTCAGCCTAATTGGCTTAGGGAAAGTACAGGTTAAGAGCATGAACGGCTCTGCAGCTAGCACAGTTTTGCCAAATCATGATTTTATGAGTTCAGGGAACTGCATATCCTCAGGTCCTGGAATCTTCAGCACTACTGACTGCATCACTTTCTGCATCAACTGAAGGGGACAGGATGTTTCTAGTCCTCATGGCTACAGGGGGAAA
>NW_008240227.1:794422-795018 GCF_000691975.1 Corvus brachyrhynchos
TCGCTTTCTTCTTTGAATTTGCAGGCCATTTCCCAGGGAAGAGTTGGTAATACAGCTTCCACAAACATGGAAAAACAGGCATGCTTGCTCTGAGCCAAGGAAGCAGCCAGCCCCAGAGCCCACTGCCCCAGGCAGTGAAGCTCTCTGTCCCCTGGAGCCGCAGCACATGCAGAGCCCCCCAAGGTCACAGAACATCTGTCCCCAGGCACCAGCCAGCACCTGCAGCCCCCAGCCCAAACTCACCAACCCAGCCCTATCTACAGGGCTGGTGTCGTTCCATCCATCATCACAATCCAACTCAAGGGGAGGAATGAGGCCTAGGAGAGCTCCTTCTCCAGCCACAACCGCCACCAAAATACACCTAGCAAAGCATACCTCCAGAAAAATTCCTGCTCAAATGATCAAACATCCATAGTTCTCCTCAGGCTTTTGTAGAGGTTTCTCTCCCCTAAAGCTGAAGCAACACACCAGGACTGTTCCCCCAATTCCTCCCTGCTTACACACCTCTCCCTAGTGCCCAGACTACCTCAGCTCCTCTGGTCAGCAAGGTTTATTACCTCGTTACCAGTTCCAGGTGCTGCAATGCTCACCTGCTG
>NW_008240227.1:795043-795586 GCF_000691975.1 Corvus brachyrhynchos
TACCAGGGATGAGCCAGGGACATTACTGGTGGCCTACCCCTGCCCTGGACTTGCTACCACCTGAAACTTGGGCACTAACACATCTCAGCTACCCACTCCTTTCCAAGCCTCTTGAAATCCTGACTGGATTTCAACCTTGCAGCTCAAATTCACAGAACTGGTGAGGTTTGCCCAGTTTCCTGGAGCCTGTACTCTAGGCAGACACTCGACTTGGTGTTTTTGTTAGGGGTTAGGATTTTTCCTTTTGTTTCTTTCTCTCATGGAATTTTGTCCCATCTGTCGCTAAGAAACCATAACGACCGATACTTAGGAGAGACAAAAGAAGTTGCCACGGGAAGGATGCGGCTGGCTACTCTCTTACCTGAGGGGTTTCTCTTGGAGGGGCAGTGAAATTTGGGCTGGGGAAAAGGGGGCTGGACGCAGCTCCTCGCTCTCTTGCTCTCTCGGCATCGGAGGGGAAGCAGGCTGCGGTCGCTGTGGGGAGAATTTACCACCACTGCGAGGCTCCTTCTCCCACCGCCCTCTCCTACCATGAATGAAGCT
>NW_008240227.1:795867-800218 GCF_000691975.1 Corvus brachyrhynchos
GCGCTCGCTCCGGAGCGCCCCCTGCAGGCGCGGGGGAACCATCGCACCTGCCCTGCTCACCGGGAGCCGCCAGCGCCCCCGCCGGCTGCGAGCGGAACTGCAGCGAAGGGAAAGGGCCCAGAGGGCGGGGAGGGACGGCCCTGTGCCCGCTGCTCTCGTGCCTTGGTGCTGCCGTGGGTGCTGCTGGTTTGCCTGGTCACACGCACACACACTAGTACAGAACTGTTCCTGCTTTTCACAGAGCTTTGCCTGAAAGCCCCTTAATTTCAGCGTTATAATAATTCGGAGGGAAGGGGGTCATATTCTCCATTCCAAGGGAGGTTCCCACCTTCCTTGGCAGACACCTGTCTTTCAAACCAACACAGTGTTAAGGGTTTGTTTGAACCTTCGTAACAACTCCAGGCTGAGCTGATCTGCTGAGAACTCAAGCAGACTGAAATGGATGGGAGAACTAGCACTGTCTAGCTCATCTTGCAGCCTATTTCCTTCTTGCATCATTCTGATAAAATTCCCTGTAAATTGCTAGAAGAAACTTAATGTTTTGCATTGACATATGACGCAGAGGAGTGTTTTTAGGGATTTTTTGATAGCAATGATCACACAAGCTTCCCTTTGCTTCTTGCAATAGCCAATGCCTCACTTTCTAGATAGAGAGCAATTTATAATACAGGCCTTGTCCATCTTTCTAGAGCAGATCAGAAATTTTTCATCAGCAATTGCTTACCACCAAAATAAAACGATCAATTGTATTCATTTAAATCAACACATCTCAGAAAATACTAATACCACACAGACTGTTCCATAGCCTTTCCACTTAAAAAAAATGAAACAAAGCATTTTAAGCAGTCTAAAACACCTTCTTCAAAATGATTTTTCCAAACAAAATCATTTGGTTGGTATTTTAAAAATACTGGCAAGCTGCAAAGGCTGAAATAGAAATGAAATGTTTAATTTTGGAAGAACATATGCTTCATCAGAATTTTTAACATTCATTTCGGAGTCAAGAGAAAAACTGATGCCACAGACTTTCTTGTCAAAAGGAAAACTCACTTCTTCGCTAATCCTAATATTTATCACTTCTGCTCAGTGTTAACAAAATGCAGAAATACTTTTCACTTCCCATGTGAATGAAGGGAGCTCTGTTACACAGCTGCCACACTCCAGCCCAGAGGCAGCTGCACTTCAGCCCTCTGCGAATCCCTCATTCCATGGTAAAGGCTTTGGCTCTGGAGGTGACAGCCCCACGGTGACAGCAGCCCCCTGTCACGACTGGCCAGAGCAGCGAGCAATAGATCAGCGTTGCTGTCACGCTGCTGTCAGTGCCTGGCTGTTGGCGGGCAAAGCGATGGATCCGCTGGGGCTGAATTAATTGAATCCCAATCCTACAGGCATCCTCCAGAGACAGGAGCAGGACACAGCTACACATGCCTTTGGCACACGAGTGCTGCTTTTGTTTGAAAGCACCTCTTTCCCAGAATATGTTTAAAAGTGATTAGCAAATGGCAGGTAAACAAGTGACCAAAGCTTGGTTATGCACTGTAATTCAAATCTGGGGTTAGCACGTCTCTGCTCTCCCATCACACACGCTGGAGAGACCAGGGAAAGGGGACACGAAGGCCTGGATGGGTGTGAAGCTGCTCTGCAGTGACAGGGCAAGAGCAAGTAGCAGGAGCACACGTCCTTCCCATCTCCCCTCCAAAATACGGTCCCTGGAATGACCTGGCAAAAGCAGCTCTGGCTGCTGTGCACCACAAGGTTCCTCAGCCTGGAAAAGCACCAATAGGTGATTAGTCCCTGCCTACAGGAGCAGGAGGCACCCACCAATCTCCCACAGCTAGTGCACAGCTGGGGGATGGAGAGGGGGATGCCTCTGCCAGAGGAGATAATAAAATCCATGCCTGATTCTGTACAAGCAGCTCCAGCTTTCTCACCAGACGCAGAGGTAATGAGTTTGCTGTTCATGTCCCAGTGAGCATCAGAGTTGAAAGGCTTTTTGGAAAGGCGTGTAGAAAGGGGAAAGCTTAAAATGAAGCATGGATAAGAAATCCTTCCCCATCCCTATCATGATCTTGTTGATGATGAAAATGCCAAGTTAATAGAATCATAGAATGGTTTGGGTTGGAAGGGACCTTAAAGATCATCCACTCCCACCCCCTGCCATGGGCAGTGAAACCTTCCACTAGACCAGGTTGCTCCAAGCCCCATCCAATTTGACCTTGAAGGTGTTCCAGGATAGAGGGGTGGGTAAGTGCAATCCCCACCTCCTCTTTCAAGTGCTCCTGCTTCAAAGACGTGCGTTTGAGGTGTGGGCCCTGCAGAAAGGGGCAGCTCCTGCCAGAAAAAGAAGAGCGTACAGTCACCTCATAGTCTAATCAGTCACCTAATATAGACACCTAATAATCAGGTATAGAGTTGACACAACCAGAGTTGACTCACAAGAGCTTGGCATGCACACCACTTTCCTCACACTCCAACAGGGCAGGAAAGGACTGACAGTGTTTGTCTCCTGTGATATTTGCAATTTTCCCTTTTCCTACCACCTCAGAGAAAAGCAAGAGTCATGTTCCAATCCTTACACAACCATCCCCAAGCAGTGCCCATCCCACTGAGACCTGGGCGTTTCTGTCTCTTTTGATAGTGTCTGTATCCCTCAGAAAGACACAAAATGCCCCCAGCACGAAGCAGGCTCTGCAGCAGAGGCAGGAGCTTTGCTCCCAGCAGCTGGTGGCAGACACCAGCCCCTGAAGTTCCGAGCCTGTCTGCAGGCACAGGTACTCACATGCCTCAGAGCAGTGGGGGTCCCCCAAACACCCATGCATCAGCCTGCTCTCGGGGGACGAAAAGCTCCTGAGTCACTGTACAGCCTTTAAACAAGGGCTTTGTGCACTGGGTTATAAAAAGATGGGTAAGAAGCCTTGAAAACACTGATTTTTTTCATCTTTTAGTGAGGTGGCATGGGAAGGGGTGGGGATCGTGTGTCTCAGTGGTGGAGCAATTCATGAGGCCCACAAGCTTCCCTGAAAGGAGGCAAGGCAGCCCTAGAGAGATCAATCGCAATTTTATCTACCCTTTTCAAGTTCTCATTTCTTTTTATCCCATACTGCCAGATAAAAATCTCTGCCGCAAACATGGGTAAGGAGATAGAGCTTTATTATACCATTCCAAAAACATTAGAAGCTGTAGGCTTCACCCTTTTATGAGTTCACTTTGCTGGCACTTCCCTCTCTGCTCCCCCCAAATCTCTTCCCTTTAATATTTTTTCTCTCCAAATCAGAACAACAGGCACAAAACTAATTATGTGATATTTCAGATCCATGTTGTGTTAATGGCACCAGATCGCGTGTGACATTTCCGACTTGTTAGACTATTATTCTCGCTTATTGTTATCTCTGCTGCTCTGAATACAGGTTATCAGTGTGTGAGGATCTGTGGAATATTAAACTGGCCCATGCTGGATTGCTCACTCTGTTCAGTGTGGGCACTGGTGGAAGGGAAGGTAGAGATGGCAGAGCAGAGAAGGTAGGGAAAAGCAAATGCCAGAAGGGATTTATGGGGAGAAGGCACCATAGCAAAAGTCAGCCTAGGGGAATCACTCTGACTTTAGGCAGAGTTGTGTTGGGCTGTGAGATGTCCTCAGGTGACCTTTCAGCAATGGCTGCCCATCTCACCTGCCTTGTATTCTCCAAGGGTGGGCAGGAATTCATGGGAGACCCTTCTGATGTAGCTTCATCTCCCAAAGGCCTTGCTTGAAGAGACAAAATTGTTCCTTCTGCTTAGACCTGTGGGTGGGGCCTTAGGCAGAGGAGGCAGCAGACTGACCCTGGCCTTGAGCCTCTCAGAGTGACAGCTCATGGGCCATGTCCCACCTACAGCCTCTGCTGCTGACCATAAACCCAGAGAGGGCCTTTAACTCTGGGCATAGAGATGGAGGCTGAGGTCCAGAAGCACCAACAGCCCAGTGAACATCAGCTGCTTTGCAGCTGTAGCACGAGGCAGAACAAATGGCAAGAGCTAATCAAGGGGTGCTGCTGCCACCATACGCCTACCAGGCAAATATCTGCAATGCCACCTCAGAGAATGGACTTCTTAAGGGAATATCACGGTGCAGCTGTTGCCCCTTTAGGGCCAGTTCATGCTCCCAGAGGTCATGGGGAATATGCAATCATTACACATAGTTCTAGCTGCTCCTTCACCTGCCTGAGGATCTCCCATATCCCGAGGACTGCTGAAGGTATTGGCCCAAATGCTGCCATCCTTTTGTTTCACTTCCTGACTGATTGTGCTCCTGGGTCTCTTTAGTCACACAAACACAGCAGCTGATTTGTCTCCACGCAGCACTCAGTGAGATGGC
>NW_008240227.1:800248-804009 GCF_000691975.1 Corvus brachyrhynchos
GCACTGGGACTCCGGGAAAAAGACTGAGAGGGTCCTCTTGCCTCCACTCCTGATTGCTGAGGCTTCCTGAGGTGCCACAAATCGCTCTTCCCTCTCCATCCAAATTCCCCCACTCCCTTCCAACCCCACCCTTGGCTCCTGCTCCGTATGTGGTGACCCTGTGCTGCCAGGGAGCAGCACTCCAGACAAAGCCCACATGCCTGGCTCCACCCAGTAGGTCCGTGAAACTCCTTTTACCCTGTGAAAGTGTCTCAGGAGAGATCTATATTGGTAACTAAGCCAGGGCCAGAGTGCAGGCTTCAGACATTGTCATGGCCATCCAAGCCAGGACATGTTTCCCTGGCCTGCTCCAGCCAGCACTCTCCCAGAGGATCCTGGACACAGTTCAGGGGATGGCACAAGCTGGGGACTGTCACCAGTGAACTGCATGGGGGAGGCCAAAGCTCAGTTGTATCAGCACAAACCACACCACATCACACCCCCGCAGGACCAGACTGGATCCTGGCTCGTTAACATTTACTAGAATAGATACAGCCTTGGTACAAATGAGCTTTAGAGAGGAGTCTTTGCCAGGAACATAATCTCCAGCTTCGTTCCTCTAGGGCTCAATCCAAGGAGAGTTTGCAATCATGTACTGCTCCCTCTGTGCCAAGGAGCTGGGAGGGGGTGCAATACCAAAACCTGAGCATTTAAGCTAAATTGCTTTGTATAACTCTGAGTCTCTGTCTTGGTTTAAGCCCCATCCAACTCTAATGCCACCAACACAGCTGGAAGTCACCTGGACTTCTGACCATGGGAACCCTTACAAGAGCCATTAGTGAGGCCACAGACACAGGCAGGGCTCTGTGAGTTGCCAGACAGGACTCAGTTGTCCCTATGAGTTGTCAGCTATTTAGCAGACACACATGGAGACCTGCAATAAACTTCAGCTGGGAATAGGCTGCTTCCAGTAGCATCTGTAGGGATCTGCTGCAGGAACAGCTTGGCAAGCACTGCTCATGGGAACGGTGCTGTGCCACTGCGTTGTGCACTCGGGGGCCCCAGGCAAGCAGCAATTTGTGGGATTTCTGTGCAACAATTCCTGTCCAGAGACACTCTGTCAGCCCTCCTGGTTCATAACTCACTGAAACTCACTCTGAGCTCCAGGTCCATGACTGCATTCTCATGGGCTCTCTATCCCTGTCTTGAAAAGAAGGACTAGGAGAGAAAAAAGAAGACACTGCATGAAAGCTGCCTCACTGCATCCCCAGCCCCTTCACAGTGGGGTCTGTTGCTCTCCTGCTGTAGCCCCTTGCACCCCCTGCCCAAACACCCATCTGTGCTCTCTGCCTGCTCCCAGACCCCTCTGTACCATGCCCTGGTCTCCATGTCACCGCTTCTCCCTGGAACAGCTGCAGCACAATATGCTCCACAGCTTGTCAAGGGAGATGGGAGAAGGAACAGCAAGATATAAAAAAATAAAAT
Source organism: Corvus brachyrhynchos (assembly GCF_000691975.1). Classification (NCBI taxonomy): domain Eukaryota; kingdom Metazoa; phylum Chordata; class Aves; order Passeriformes; family Corvidae; genus Corvus; species Corvus brachyrhynchos. The sequence continues at coordinate 801,713 of NW_008240227.1, forward strand.
AAAATACATCTCGCTTAATCCTTTTATCGCTATACTTCTTTCAGTCATTTACAGAGATAATAATCGCCCAGACTCTGCAGGAAGCACTGATGGAAGCAAGCACAGAAATCTCATGGCAGCACACTACTCTCTCATCTGCTGTCACTTGGGTGTGAGGCAAGAAAACAAATCCTTACAGAGAGTCACCCAAGAGCTAGTCCCAGGGAGGCTGGCTAGCAGGTAAGCAGGATCGGGGTCAGCAGGAGATGCAAAAGGGAAAAACATGGGAAGCAGAGCAGAATCAGAATCAGAGCTTCTGAAGGAGGGAAAATGCGAAGAGAGGGAGCAAGCTAAAACAGCACCCTGGTATCAAGGAACAGAGCGAGAGAGGGAAGAGATGATACAGCACACACATCACTTTAAAGCCTGTCAGTAAAATACTGCTTTCCTTGGAGATGGACCAAATGTCAAACCACTGCTCCATGCCAGGGTCTGGAAGCCCTGCCCAGGGCTCCTGCCTGCTCTGTCCCAGGGTATAGGAATGCCCAGAGCAAACTGGATGCCCTGCTGTGCCCCCAGCAGGGACAATGCTCCCCTGGGATGGACCAGGCATCCTGATGGCCACTGGGGTCTCTGCTGCATTCAGCAAGGAAGTGGGAGAGAAAAATGTCCCCCTTGGCAAGGGCAAGAGAATCACAGCAGGTTCCTCCTGAGGGAAGTGGGCTTTGAGCTGGCCTAAAGCCACCCAAACATGGCAGCAGGAAGAGCTCAAAATGTCACCTCTTAGCACGTGGTGACTCAAGTGCTCCCACATAAAATGGCAGCTGTCTCTTCCAGTAAGAGGCTTTAAAGGGCAGTGGATCAAGGTCATTTTTTCCCAAGGTTTAGCCATCTCTTTCCTTTCCCTTCAGATTTGCTAATATGGTACATCAGTCTGCTGGCTCTTCAACACATCTCTTCCAGTCACATCGATTCACACATTGATTTGCTTAAGTGCAGCACCAAATGCTACTCCATTCTTCATGTGTTCTTCCCACCTTGGAGAGTTCCCTAGAAGACCCCAAAGGAGCCTGTCCCTTATGAAGAGCCCCCACCCTCTGGGTGCCAGCCAGGCCTGCGACCTGCAGCACCCAGGAGAAAGGACCCTCCATGCAGGAAACACCAGGTTCCTCTGGGTGTGATTTTTAATTTCCTGCAATACTAAGATCTACAGTGCAACACCAGGAAAGCAAGTTATTATCTGCCTTGGCTTTATCCTGCCATAACCTGTCACCATGGGAAGGCTTAGGGAGCTGTGAGTACAAGGACTGCACATGCTCTGAGGGAAGATCCCTGTATGCAGATCACTGGCTCCTACCCAGGGTTCCCAAGTGCTGTGGGGAAGCTGCCTCTGGCTTCTCTCCAAGGGGAAAACCTTCCTGGGAGGGTCAGGCTGAGATTTCCTAGGCAATTCTTGCTGAATGCGTGGGTTTCAGCCTCTTCACTTCCTTCAGGGCCCTTCCATGAGCCCAGTCAACTGCAAGCCTGAGGGGCAGCAGCCCTTCCACATGTCCTGAACAGATCTTTGTGCATCGAGAGTGTTTTCTGAGCAAAAAATGCCAGTGGTTCTTTGTGCCTGTCCCCACAGAGAGAGGCAGTGCCCCAGGAGAGTGACAGGGAAAACAGAGCTGCTTATTCCAATGTGCTCCTACATGGGAGCATTGTCAGTGCTGAGAACATTCCATGGAACCAAAGAACAGCTGAAAACAAAGCAAAAAACAAATCCCCAGAGAGCAGCTTTCCTGCTCCTGACAAGGACATTCAGTTGATAACCAAACGTCACCTCTGCCTCAACTCTCAGGTCCCTTGGGCTCCTGATTTTATTCCCTAGCTTCGTGAGGAAGCCGTACAGATGGGTTTGGGGAGGAAGTGACAGGGAAAGGCTGCTGTGGCTGGCTCTGTCCCCTGCCTAGCACACTGCCTGCCCTGGCTTTAGGTCCCATGCCAGGGGAGTGACACAGAGCCATGTTGTGTTTCCCCCATGCATTTCCAGGGGACCCCCATAAAATCTGACCTTCATGCTATAAACCTGTGACTGACTGCTGAGTAAGTCATTTCCTCCTGGCTGATTTAGCAGAGACTGTCCACAGAGCTGCAGTTTGTCTGGATTAGAAGAATTCATCAGGCAGCAGCATGGCCCACCTGCCTGTCTCCTCTCATTCCCATCTCCACAGCCATTCCCTGCTCACTGCCCCCAGCAGTCCTGCCCTCTTTCTCCCCAGACAGCCCTGAGCTGTGAGGAGGGGGAGAAGTCAAGCAGCGAAAGAGGTGCTGGGCTG
>NW_008240227.1:804073-809210 GCF_000691975.1 Corvus brachyrhynchos
ATGAAGCTCTCAGGGCCAGCTCTGCAGTCGGGGGAATATTATCTCTCCATGCTGCTGTTAAGCTCTTTATGGCATCATTTGACCCTTTCTAACATCCATTGATTTTTGAACTACCCTTTATGGCGACACTTTAGATCCCTTTGGTCTAAATTACTAAGCATCAGTGCCCAGGGCAAAACATAGGAACAAATAAAGCAGTTGGGGAAAGTCCATTCAGTAACTGTGACTTCATTGGTGCTTGTGGGCCCCTTCTCCCTCCTTTGCTGCCCCTCAGCCTCCTCTCTGTGGGCACCCTAGGGATCCTCCTTCCCTCCCTGCCAGCACCCAGAGGCACCTCACCCTGCCACAGCTGTGCTCTGGGAACAGGCAGTAGATGCTGAGCCCACCTGGCTCCATCTCAGATTCGCCAGCTCTGCACTTTCCCCAGGCACTGTCACTCTCAGGTTCTGCCCTTTGCCACCTGTCTCCAAACTCACAATGCCTAAAGTCACATCCAGAGGAAGCTCCTGGCCAAGCCTTGCTAAGGCAGCCTAATAGGGCAACTCAACAAGAGGTGAAGGCTTCTGCTTTTAATTTACTGGAGAAATGACTTCTCATTCCAGATTAATATGTTTTAATTTATTTCTGTTTTCCTGAGCTCAGCCCTGGTCCAGCAGTGACTGTCTCCTTGCCTCATACTTGCTACTTGTCCAAATGAAATACTGAGGTATATTGTCTACTATTATGGTAAAATACACAATATATCACACTGATGCATTCTGTGAGTATGACATAAAAATGACAAATGTGCTCTGGCCAAACACTGAAATGTATTCATCCTGCATTAGTGCAAAATTAATATTAATACGCTAGAAAATGGCTTGGGTGATGAGGGTTTTGTGTCATATTAGAGAGGACACTTCATTCCTTCCTCATTTTTTAGACAGCATCAGCCCTTAGTGCTGACAGGAGCCCCAGGATATCTACCACAGGCATATTTTCACAGAACTCCAGCCAGGACCACAGAGGATGAAATGCTTGGACTCAACGCAAACCTGAGTTCCATAGAACAGATTTAGAAGGCCAAGGTGGTACCAAAATTAAAATGGTCCCAGCCTTCTCTGTGCTGCAGATGCTTCATGATTTATCCCTTGTATATTATCATCTGCTCCCTCAATGTCTTCAGTCACTGACCGTGTCAAAAACCACCATGAGGGAGGAGTAGGATCCATCCCCACGGGTGGTGGGATCAGTTCATCAAATTTGGATTTGGCTGGATTCACCTGCTGAGTGGAAGTCTGTGTCAGATTTTCATAATTACTGCCCTCCTCTATGAGGTGTGGTAGAATAGCTGATGAGTGCAATGCTGAAGATAATAAACTTTACAATAAGGCCATTTAATTATTCCATTGTGTGATTTCCATAACCACAGGCATATCTCTGCAAATTTATTGACCACGTACAACAAAATATACCAAGTGAAGAGGAAAAGCAGCAGTTTTAATTTATCAATCATAAAAAATTCTTTCCTCAATTCTCATCTGAATGACTCCAGCCCTTAAAGTGGCTCCAGCTGAGGTCTGTACACCATGATTAATTGCCCTGCCAGTACCATATACATACATACTATACACATATTATGTAACTAAGACAAAGTGGGGAGAGGTGAGGGACATTTTCACCTTATCTAACCATATCTTAGGTAATGTTTTCTTACACAATAGCTTAGTTGCTGCATCTTTGCCAGGTTTCCTGGAGTCAACACCCCCCCAAGCCAGGCTAACCCAATGTCAGCAGCTGAGTGCAGCTCACCAAGGCTTCATTTGCTGCCAGAGGATGAGCAATTCCAGGGCAGGTCTACCACATCCATTTCTCTCTCTCTGGCCAGGGCTTCAAAGGAAGATGAAACAAATAACTGCTTTGTCATTATGGGTACAAAATTGCAAAACCAGGATGGATCCAGAAACACAGACTTTCAACTCTGGTTCAGTCCCCTGTGCCCCCCTGCCCACAAACCCTCCCTCACAGCCACAAGTTACTGAGCAAAAAAGCCTCCAGAGCAGCCCCAAAGGAACAGTTTGTACCCTGCCTTTCATCTCCAGCACACAGGCCTTTCTACAGCACCATCAATACAGGATGGAGGAGGAATCGTTAGATGTGGCACTTCCATCAATATCTCTGAGAGGAACAGGTGACATGAAAAAAGGTGAACCTGATACCTCTTCAGACTGGAGACAAAGAAATTACAAGGATCTTTTCTTTTCGATGGGTTAGCATTTTGGTTTATATCTATATCTATACCTAATTTATATACCTAGAAATGGAACATCCATTTTTCCTTTGTAAATGGGAAGTGGAGGCTGAAAGCTGCAACCTTTGCCTAGAAGACTAAATGGCCTTTGGAACAGGCTGATAAGTGATAAAAACAACCTGCAAAAGCATGTATCCTTGCATCATTTAAGATGACCTTTGAGAAGGGAGACACAGGAAAAGGGGTAGAAAATGAACAGAGAAAAGGAAAAAATGCTGGAGGAAACAAAATTTTAAAACCAAACATCCACTGCTGGCATTTGAAGCAGCTGCTACTAGAACAAGAAAATAAAAATAAAAATAAAATGAGATTCGACATTTTATTTCCCCCTATCAAACAATATATCCCAGCTAATGGCAGTAGAATAAAAACTTACCCAATGCAGCCTGCGAGTGAGGCAAGAGAGGAAGAGGGGAGAACAAGGCAGAGGGAGGGGAGAAAGGTTATTATAAATGTGTCAAGCTTGTTTATGGCCCTTTATCAGCAAGTGCAGTGGAAAGAGAGAGGCACCGTTAGCGCATTTTAAAAGTGTTTGGCAGCTTTGTTTGGGAATGTAAATAATCTTTATAGTCAGGAGCATTTATGTTTCATGGAATATGCAGGCACGTGCCGCCTGTGCCGACAGATTTTTGAAGGACCTTCTGACATCCCTGCTGGGCTCTGCCTCCTGGGTCTGCGACATGGGTGCTTCATCTGAAGGTCTGAAACCGCATATGAAGGAAAGGGCTGCTCCAGGAATATAAAAGGATTGAGGGGACGACTTGAAAATCATAGAAAACCTTTCCGTCAAGGTCAGATGCTGGGCTGGTTCACCTCATCCCTGAGCCAGGGGAGTTAGATTCCACTTCTAGTGATGTTGCTACAAATCTGCAGGACAGAAGCTCTGATGCTCCATGCAGAAGACCACAGCTATGCCCAAACTGCAGCCCCCTGGGAGCAGGATGCAGCAGCAGGGGGTCAGTCCAGCAGAGGATCTGGTCACCCCTTGTCCTGCTTCTCCCAGTTTCTACTACAATTAATGTAAGTGATAGGCAAATCACTGCCATTTATTTACATGGAAAATATATTATCAGGAATACCCATGCCCTGAAGGGAGCTGGCATCCCATTTTTCATGGGCAGGAGAGGGAGGGAGAGCCCCGAAGAGCAGCAGTGGCAGAGATAAACCAGGAGACTGCCATGAACACGGAGACAAAGGAGGACACTGTGGTGCCTCTCCCCACTGCTGCGAGGGAGATTCACGCTCCGCAAATTAATTCTGCAGCAGTGTTTAACGCATCTTCCTTTGGGGATGAAGGATTTGCCCTGTGTTTCAATGAGACATTCAAAATCACACTCATCACTCTCAGAAATCGCACTCAGTTAAATTGTCACCTCTCAAGCAGTAAAGCATGGCTGCTCAGCCCAGGAGGAGAATGGGGCTGCGGGCCCATGGCAGGGCTGGGCTGGCAGCAGTTGGAAGCAGCAGCACAGGGCCTTGAAACACAAAGTTGAGCAGCTTGAGCCAAGGACTTGAAGTACAGACAGCTCATGGGATGGCCATGGGGCTAGCAGGGAGCTGGGGGATAAAGGGGTAGGTGTGTGGCTGCCAGTACTTGGAGCAGAGGAAAAGAAAAACATCTGGAAAGGGGAAATGGCCAGAGCGCAAGGTTTTCCTTCTTGTGTGGGAAATGCAGACTGGTCAAGCTAAGCCTTCTCTCTGGTCTCATCTTGTATGCTTTCATCTTTTCTGTCTCTTTCCTGCACTTCCTGATAGACAAAAAGATGATAAAATTCAGAGGGAACAAGCAGCTTTGCTGCTCTTGTACATCCTGGACTCCCACAGCCAGCAGAGGAAAAGTGGAACAGACCAGAAGGATCAGCAGATGAAGTGATACCCAAAGACCCAAGTCTACCATGTACCTTGGTGGCCTGCTCCAGTGTCCAGCACACATAAAAAGTGTGAGATGAACAGCCTCAGGAGTGTCTCCTTCAGCACAGAAGGGCAGAGCAGATGCAGTGACAGCACTGGCTGTGCTCTGCTCTTGCTGTAAATCCACTTTGAGCTACAGGGGTGGATCCAAGTCACAAGGCTGGGGTTCTCCACGCCAGTACAACTGGCAGTGGGACAGTAATAAGAGCAATTCCTCATCCACAAGTCTCCAGAACTGCCAGCTGATGAGTGACAACTTCAGTTGCTGCTGACCTGAGGACATCTGATCAAAAATCCAAAAGCCTTTTTTACCTTCTTATTGATCTTGAGATTATTTACATCTGCTTTATGAAAAGGTGTAACTGCATTAAATTGACGATTTGGAAGGTGTGAACCCACTATAAGAGAAAAATGTGGATTTTTAAAAACTCAGCACACCAGCACTTTCCAGGAGGCCCTGGAATACTGTCAAACCTGTGTTCCCCTCCGGATAAGGAGCCAGCAAATTCACTTTTCCATGTGCAGCCAGGTACCTAGAAATCATCATATAAAGGAATTTAAATGTAGATGTGTGATATTTACTGCAAAGCACGACCTGTACACAGACAGGGGAAGGAATGCTTGAGCAGGAGGAGTAAATGACTATCGCAGGCAGAAAACCCACTGCAATTCATGCATCACACAAATGGTTGTGTATATTAAAGCAATGAGGACAAAGGGTATTGATTTAGCACAAGTATCAAGAGTCCCAGGTGCTAAAACCTGAAGAAATACAAACTGTGCTGGGCAGAATAACAACAAAACGAAATGATAAAAGGATATGAGTGTTTGAAAAGACGCGTAGGACGGGCTATAAATTCTAATAATCCATATTTCTCGAAAGCAGCAGCCATTGACTCAAAAACAAAAGAGCAGGCATTGTAATGTAACAAATGT
>NW_008240227.1:809265-852574 GCF_000691975.1 Corvus brachyrhynchos
TGGCACATAGTTAAAGCTGCACCCTCACTTAATGGCTATTACCAGTCCTGGGTGGGTTTTCCAGCAAGCATAAAGCAGTGAGTAATTGGCCCCGCTCTGCCTGCATCACTGCTAATGAAAAAAAACATGCTCAAGTCTGGCAGCAGTGGGATAAGGGGAAGGCAGGGAACCCTGGCAGAAGCAGGCGGCACTAGAGCTGCCAAGAGCCTGCTCTGCCAGAATCCCTTGAAAGAGTTTCAGGAGAGACCTCCCAGACTTCAGCTGACCAGCATTTCTTTTGTAGAAGGGTCAGATCCTCAAGGCAGCAGCCTGACATTCTTGTTAGCTTTCTAAGGGAACGGGAAGAAGAGGAGGAGAGACCCTGGCAGTGATCCCTTCCCTAAGCATGGAGTATTTAGGTCTGCTCGGGCAGGGGCTCTGCAGTTGGCCAATTAGAGCCACTGTAATTACTTCTCTTCCATGACTGACTGCAAACAGTGGAGTTAAACGACAGATTTCCTGCCCCACCGTTACTGTGGCTGCTGGAGTGAAGAAGCAGAAGTGTCAGCATCGCTGAGAATATGCTCTGACCGTATGTTAGAGGCAAGAGACACTGAATGGAGGGCAAGGCAGTGGGGAAGAGGCAGGCAGGATGGATGTGGGACAGAAACCTTCGTAGCACAGAACTGTAGAATCACAGAATGGTTTGGGTTGGAAGGGACCTTAAAGACCATCCAATTCCAGCCCCCTGCCATGGTCAGGGACACTTTTCACTAGATCAGGTTGCTCAGAGCTCCATCCAGCCTAGCCTTGAACACTTCATGGGATGGGGCAGCCACAGCTTCTCTGGGGAGCCTGTTCTGGTGCCTCATCACCCTCACAGGGAAGAATTTTTTCCTAATATCTAATTTAAACCTACTCTCTTTTAGTTTTATTCCATTTCCCCTTGTCCTGTCATGCCGGGCTCTTGTAAAAAAGTCCCTCTCTGACTTTTTTTGCAGCTCCTTCAGGTACTGGAAGGCCGCAATTAGGTCACCCCTGAGCCTTCTCTTCAACAACCTCAATTCTCTCAACTTTTTCACATAGCAGAGGTGCTCCATCCCTCTGATCATGTGGAGGCCTCCTCTGGAGTCACTCCAACAAGTCAATGTCCTTCCTGTGCTGGGAATCCCAATGTGAAGCATCCAAAGCAATCAGGGAGGGCAAAGATGTAAAACTGTCCTAATCACCACACTGCAGATAGGCAGGGCTGTTCCCAATAGGCACATTAGACTTAACCAAGAGTAAAGCTTGCAAAATGTTAACTTTCTAGGGATATGCCACTCCAAATTTCAGGACACAATTTTGGAACAATCAAAAATAAATCAGCCCCTGGGAGAAACTCTCCCAGGTTTGTCATTAAGCCTCACATATGGCAGAAAGGGACTCTGGAAGGTCAGTGCTGTGTGAACCTCCCTGCAGCACAAACACAACCAATTTTATTCCGTATCATGAAATATGGAATTGTGGCCTTTGACTTTGCTCTTTCAATGCTTCTCAGGAGGCTATTTAAATACCTTCCACAGCTTTTTATTAAAGCAATAAAGATACTCAGAGCCTGTGACTCAGCTCTGCCTCCTCACTTACCACGAACCATACCTAGAACTTGCCAAGATGCCCAATGGTGGCACGGACTACCCCAAGTAAAATTTGGCAAGCAGTGTTTTGGGTGGCACAACTGGTTTTCATCATGCCCCAATACCACAAGGTATTGGTTGGGTTTCAGCATAGAAGAGCTGCTGAGCTGTGGGAAGCCTGGCACAGGCTCCCTGGGAACATGAGGTGCCTATTTTGCTGACAATTTCCCAGTTTCTATCCCTGGGTGAGGACACAGCCCAAACACCACACCCCAACGGAGAACAAGGTCAAGCAAGAGCCCAGCTCTCAGTTTACCCGTGCCCTTGGTGTTCAGTGCACACAGGAGGTCAGAAGTAGATTTTGGCATTGACCAGACAGCTGATGAGTGCAAAGGGAGCTCTGGAGGCTGTGTGCTCAGAGGAACCAGACCTTCTGAGTGAGAAGCTGGAAGGGGGCAGGCATGTTGTACAAATCCACATTCCAGATTAAATCTCATCTTTAAGCCCCAAGTTCCGGTAACAGTATCTGTTTTAATGCCCACAGGCCTTGCTTTCCTCAGTAATCTCAGCCATCAGTCTTCCATGACTGACAACACCAGGAATGAATCTCTTTTGAAGCTGACAAAACTCACTCTGAACTGATTTTCTCTTGAGCTCTGTTTATCCGAGACCGAGACTGAAGAAAGCAGCTCTGAAGCAATCACAGCCTATATTTACCCCCCAGATCTGCACTGATGCAGCAACAGCCACCAAGTGTGGCCAAGGCCAGTCTTGGCAAGTGCAACACCTGCCAGAAGCAGTCCTGTTCATTTTCTGGCCCCCAGGCCCCTTCCCCTCTGGAGGCCAAGGCTGCGTTGACACGTCTTGGCTGATTCCCAAGAGATGTGGGGCAAGCTGCCTGGCAGAGAGGGGACCCCAGCCTGACTCACAACAAAACAGTTGGAAATATTCTGGGCGTCTGTTTACAGCCCCATAAAGATTTTATGCAGTGCATTTAGCCTCATGTCTCTGCATTCATTGTGTTAAATGCTGAACGTTTTACTTTAATACCACAGTGGCTACAAGCAGGAATACTTAACGTCAGTAAATAAGAAGTAATCACATTTTCCCAGTGAATGGATCAAAAATGGCCACTGGGAGTGTTAACCTTCTGAAGTTGAAAGCCAGGAGCTCTTGCTAGGGTTTCCAGCAAACTATAGACCCTGTGGGGCATCTCCAGGAAAAGAAAATAATTAGAAAAATAATGGCATAAATAATAAAGCTTATGCAGCTTTTAATTGAGGAACTGGTCTGTAGACTGGGCATGGTGCACTCATGCCCAAAAGCCAATATTATACATTCAAATGCAGGCAATGGAGGGGAAGAGGGACAGAAGCAGATGGACTAAGACTCTCTGCATTTGTGAGTAAAATCTACCGGAAAAGCACATTAGAGCTCCTTGGAAACTAGAGCATTTCATGGAGAAACACACGCATGCAGAAGAGGGGCTTCTCAAGTGAGCCCAGATTATTACAACAGACTCTCAGGCATGGTTCCTGCAGATCTCTGACTAGCCCTGTCTGGGCTTTGGGCACACTTCTATCTACCTGGGAACTCCAGGCTCCAGCACCAGCTAAATTACCCTGGATGCAATCACTCCTTCCTTGAGGTGGGCACATGGCCAACTCACAGCACCATGCTGCAGCCTTGGGCCTAGATGTCTGCCGTGAGGAAGGGCTGTGTCTCACGAGATAACAGCCTCAGTGTGGCAGTAGATTAGCAATATATTAATTATGTTTGAGCTATCGCAAATGAAATGATGCTTAACAAGTCGTCCTGATGAAGAAGGTCAAAATCTAACTGAATATCTCATGGTTTTACCTTAACTCACCTTGCCGTGTTGAAGCTGCCCAGAGAAGCTGTGGCTGCCCCATCCCTGGAAGTGTCCAAGGCCAGGCTGGACAGGGCTTGGAGCAACCTAGTCTAGAGGAAGGGGGTTTGGACAGATGATCTTTAAAGTCCCTCCTATCCAAACCATTCTGTGATAGGTTCACATGAGGTAACATTATATTATATTATTTTCTAAACACTCCTCCACTCCCTGCCTTTGAGCTCTCTATTTCAAACTTCTCATGTAAAATTGGCCCTTCCCTGTTTCTCTCCAACATTTTGTTATTATTCTACCAATCAGAAGACCAATTTAACTCATTTGCATCCTAATTTAACCACACTCTCAATCTGTCACTCAACTGTCAGCTGTAATGTTAGGAAACAACACTTCAACACCTTTCACACCACATCACTCCTAAATAAGCTCTCTTAAGTCTGAACTATTGGCTTCTGTTGGTACCTGGTTGCATCACTCTGGTCTAAATCTAGTCCTTGGCCACAGAAAAGACCCCCATAAAGGGGTCTGATCTCCAGGTTACTCTTTCAAGGGCATCGTGGAGCTGATACCAGTGAGCCTGATGCACATTACAACAGAACTTCTTGTCCAGCAGACGAGAAGGGTGGGGTAGGCAGAGACAGCACCTAGTAGAAAATAGTACATGTCCCTACCAAAACCATCCTTCCCAGGTTGTTAGATTCTACAAACACAAAGATACTTATACAAAGCTTCTTCAAGGTTCAAGCTATCAGCTCCCCTGAATTGTTCCTGAGAACTTCACTGTGCAGCTCTGGAAGCAAAGACTGACACAGTTGATTTACAGCTATGTTCTACAGCTTCCCCAGTCACAGAGGGGCTGGGAATTAAGCTGTGGCGATAGAAGGTGGGAAGCTCATTTGCTATCTCCATCTCAGTCTTTTTGTCTCTCTTGATAAATTGCCTACAGGAAAATGGCAACTTTGAAGTTGACAGCCAGACACCAGTGCTGTCCCACAACTGGTGGGCCACTGAAGAACACGACAAGATTTTCGATTTCCTTCCGCAATCAGAGAACTTCCAGAAGACCCTTGATGAGAACACCTCAAGTCTACACAATGGTCCACGAGGTCTCTAACTGCTGCTGCTTGCACAACAGCCCCCAGAATACCTTGCGTGTCTCCTTTTGAAGTTGTGACCTGATTACCATAAGCAACGCACTGCAGATGTACCTCTGCAAGCCCAGAAGCACCAGGGGAAATGAATATATTAGTATTTATCATATTAATGCAGATCAAGCTGGGTATTTGTTCTGACATTTCAGTAATAGCTTTTCCTATTTTTTTTTTTAGCAGCAGCTTGTATTTTCTTCTTCTTTAAATAATTCATTGTTACAATAAACTTATTTTAAATTGGGGTCCCTTTTTGATCAAACTAAAACCTTTTTTGGATAGCCGAAGGGGAAAAAAGGTATAAATGAAAACTCCCTCTTTTCTCTCCTCCATTCTTTCACTCCTTTTTTCTCTCTTGTTAAAATCTCTTAATCAAAGTGACAATCTGTCTTTCCCGGGAAGGAAGCTGGCGCCTTTGAACAGTGCTGCTCCGAGAGCTCTGTGCTTTGATGTGGGATTTAACTTCTGCCTTTAGCAATCTCCAGTGTCTGTGCATCATGCACTGTGCCAGCGTGTGCCCATGGTGTGTTTCTGTGTGTCCTTGTGCCCGGACACAGCCTGACCCACCCATGTGGGCAACAAAATTAATAAAATGGGAAGGGGAAACATAGCAAATGCCATGACCACGCAGAAGAGTGATGTGACCCTCATGGAGTTACTACTGAGCACAGCTCAGAGGGTACCTTGTTCTTTGCCTTCCCCCACAGTGACATCACCAAGCACTTCATCTGTTAACATCAGTGCATACAGAACAGCCTGTGACAGGAGGCTGACACCCTGCACAAGGTCAGGTGTGTACTGGGAGCCCCGTTCCCGCAGATAATAGTCCCTGGACCATGGCTACACCCTTCTGGGTGATGGGACACAGTCTGGGATTGTGGTGCTATCATGCTGCTTGCTGTCCTTTCCCTTCCTTTCCTTGGTTGGACTCCAGACTGCCCCTGTTCTAATCACAGTCTCTCTTCTGCTTTGACAATTGTTTCCCTCATCCTTTCTCTAGGCCCTGCTGACCTCAGTAGTGGCTCTGGGGGACAGCGAGGTTTCTACCTTGTCTCTTCTTTGAGGACACAGCACAATCAGCAGATTTGACCTCAGGAAACACAAGCCCAGGCTTGGGCCAATGGACCACCTCAAGAGCCTGTGCCCACCTTGTTTCCATGGGTCACTACTGTCCTGGTGCCTTGGTCACACATTCTGTTGTGGGACGAATGTCACAGAAAGCAAAACCAGAGCAGAACTACTGACATCTTCCCATTTCACATGAGAGAAACTGCCTATCACATAAGGAAGCACCACTTGCTGCTATGATTTTACAGCACTTATTCATCACATAATTCCCCAAGACCTCCACTCTACTCCTGGCAGGTGCCTTCTGGGATTTCACCCAATCCTTCAGGGATCACCTTTCCCATCAGTGTTGGTACCTTTGTCATCCTTAAGAGAAGTTCTTCGCCTGAGTGAATCAGAGCTCTTGGTTTTGTGTACACTGAAGATTTTACAGGTGCTTCTACCTTTCATCCCCAGTGGTTTTCTGTAGCAGCAGGCCAAGTGCACAAATGCTTTACAAAATACTGAACAACACAAACCTCAGAACTACAAATCTCCAAAGCAGCTTCAAGTCAGAGAAAACAAAACCTTGGCAATAACAGAACCCAGCACCGCCTCAAGTTTCTTGTACCAAAAGACAATCCTTAGAGCAAAACTGGCATCCGCTCATAATGCCATCTATCAAGAGTCTGAGGGATTTTGGGAAGTTTAATGTTTCAGGTTTTCCCCACTTTTCTCCTCCTTTAAAAGCTTATACACAAACACACATAGAACTTTCTTCTGCTTTAAGAACAAATACACACAAACACATATACACAGGAACACATTCATTTATTCTGGATATTTTCTTTCTTTTATGTGTGTGCCATTCCTCACCTCTTCTCAGTAACAGCGGAATTCTATTGCACATTTCTAGAAGCTGTGGGGATAGCATGGCAGGAAATAAAACTGATTTTCTCCCTACTTGCCTGCTCTGGGAACCTTTGCTAAGCTACTGCAAATTCCTGCACTGCTGGGAAGAGCTCACACCTTGCCCATGGTGACCAAAGAGGAAGATGCCAGAAGAGATCTATCCAATTTCCAGTGTCTGCATTGCAAACAATGGATGATAATCAAGACAGAAAATAACGATAATTACAGAGTAATTGTGCATTTTCAGGCACAATTCCCCAGACTCCATCTAAGCAGTTACTGCCCCTTTTTGGTTTTTGACAGAGACTCTCTGGCCAATCTGATCTCTGTGCAGGCATGCTTTTCTCATCTCCATGGTACTCTTAGGTTCATCTCCCTCTATTTTGAGAATCTCTGTGTTCTCCTTGGCTTGGATCCTTTCAGTGCCCTCCCAAGGGCATTATCCCATTGAGCATATATTGCTTCCAGAATCTTTTGTTCCCCCACTCCAGATCCCCTTCACTGAATATCTATTCCTGTACATCTTTGATCAGCCAAAACCAAGGGTTATATCCCTTCCATGGAGGAGTGAGGGAACGCAGCAGGTGACAAAAACCAAGGGAGTCTGGAGAGGCCAGTGATGGGCTGCCTACATCCAGGGATTGTGGTAAAGGACACAACATAGGCTTGAGATGGAGACCAAGGACAGACTTCTTGGGGAAGGAGACAGAGAAGGAAGAGACAAAAAGTGAAAAGATAGTGACAGTGAATGGGAAGAACATGAGGAAGATGTTTTACAGTGGACAGGAAGCATTTGTTTCACATGGACCAGGAAGCAGGGAGATCTCCAGGAAGGCTTCCCAGGCATCCATTGTAGCTAAAACACACACGGGAAATTTCCACCCCCAACTTTTGCAATGTTTGATGTGGGAGGTAAAGTCTGACAGAGGTACAGCTCTGAGATAAAACCTTACCACTTCCCTGTCTGTCCTGACCACTATTGTATGGACAGCTAAGTCCATCCCAACACACTCCCCCTCTAAGCCCCTGCCTTCCGGAGGTACGGAGCATCCATCCGCAGCTCCTCTGAGAACCAGCACGCCTACTGAGACACTCTGTGCAGATGTCTGTGCATGGCTTTGGGAAATGGGGCACAAGATGAGGCTGTGCCGAGTTTTGCTGCCGGTGCCAAGCCCATTCCGCCGGTGCTGTCTCAGGTATCAATGATGCAGCTCTGCCATACAGAGTGTACGTGTGCTGCCCAAGAAAAGAGCCAGGAATAGCATCTCTCTGCAGAATCCCTGTGTCATTTCTAGCAGGCAAGCAAAGCAAAAGGATGGGAGGAGCATTTCCAGGCAAAGAACACCTGTGCAGAGAGCCCTGCCAGTCCAAGGGCACCTCTGTTCCTGCTTGGTGCTGCTCCCTAAATCCGTGCCTGCTGGCTGCAGTCACTGTGCTGCGCTTGCCCTCGTTTCACATGCTTCGTCTCCCTCCTGAGATTTGCCACCAGCTTAATAGAGTGCACGTTGGAGAAGGTCCCCCCGCCCCTACCCTCATGCATACCCAATCAGGCCTCCTGATTATGCAAATTAAATACAGTAACATCATCACCGCCAATACACACCACACACACCTTCCCCCCCCTCGCGCTTCTACCCCGCCCCACTCCAGCACAAAAAGGGAGGGGGGTGAAGAAGAGTAACAAACCCTTCATTCATAACCAGAAACATTAATTATATGTAATGATGGGCAGTCAACTCCCTGAAGCATTTGCATAATTACTAATGCTAATGGATTCAGAGTGCCTCTCTCCTTCTCGCGGAGGAAATTTAATTGGAAAATGCATAAAAGCATGAGGAGGGAGGAGGGTGCTCTGAGTGGCCTGAAGTGGCACACACAAGGCATAGGAGCTCTCTGGAAATGGAGGAAGAAACCTGGTCACTCCCTCCCGGCTCGTGTGGCCAACCTGCCTTTTCTTCTCTAGCATCACCCCCATTTCTGGGGAGCAGGCAGAGGAGAGATTGAGGCACAGGATTAGAGAGCATCCAGGTCAGTCATCTTGATCCCAAGGGGATTATAAAAATAAGATTTAATGAAATTAGGAAATTCTCACCCAGGTGCCTCAAAGACAGCAAGTAATAACACATACCACTTGCTTGGCAGGAGGATTCCTTGGGCCCTCTGGCCCCACAAATCTCCAGTAGCTGTGTCTTTCTCTCTTCCCCTACACATGCTGGTGGCTGCTGAACTTCCCTGAGGCAAAACTTGCTGCTTTCTCCCCAGTGCCTCCAGTTACGCTGGCACAGGCCTCGGCTCCCTTCCCAAGCAAAAGCAACCTCGAAGCAACTGTTGCACAACAGCCAGAGCCAGAACCTCTCCATGCCCTCAAGGAATGTTTTTTCCTCCTTCCTGGCAACCTAATAATGGCTAAAGTAGTGTCAAATCGGGGACTGGGCTACCCTCCTGTGGTCTTCTCAGTCCCCAAACTCACTCCCACAGTTCTCCGGGCCAGCGCATCTCTACAGCCAGGATCTGGGAAGGGGTGAACAAGAGTTCATGTGGCCATGTGTTCGTTCTTCCACCTTTTCCTTGCATTTATTCCCCCTCTCTCTGGAGTTTGGCACTGGGTCTGGATCTGTCCTGCAGTCACACACAGTGCACAGGAGGTCAGCTGTGCACCCACTGCCCTTGCCCTCCTCAAGGGGCTGAGTTCCTGAATGGAGATAAGTTTTGCACTGCACTGCGAGCAGCTGGTGAGGCAGCAGATGGCTGGGAATCTGTAAAAGTTAAAAAAAATTTTTAAAGTGCCACTGTCACAGCCCCAGGTATTGTTCACTTATTCCCAGTGCCACCAGACTCCGAGTGCATATCAAACAGGGTACATGCCCTTGGAATTGTCATCACAGGCAACTGTGCAAAACAGTGACAGAGCCACTCTAATGTCCCCAGCCAGGCGGCTGAAGAGGACACGCTGTGACAATAACAAAGCTCTGCATCATCACAGAGGGACAATCAACCCTTCATCTTGCCCCTTTGCAATCCTTCAGCAGTGGCGCAGCACCCCAAGGGACTGGACACCAGTCATTGCTTTATTGCACTATAAAGCACTGTGCACACCTTTGGCAGTGCATAAATAATGGCAATAATGTGGTCCCTTGAGCAAAGCAGCATTTCATCAGCAAGAAAATTGTCCTCTCTCTCTCCCTCTTAACATTCCAGTGGGTACTGCTGGCAGGGCCTTGCTCTGGGAGGGGTTTGCACATCTGCTTTCCATTGCAACCACCCGTTCAGGGAAGGTCTCGGCTGGTTTTCATCTTTCTCTTGTCAAAAAATTTTGGTTAACTTTTAATACTTGTGAGGACCAGAGCCAGGCAAAAGGCAGCTTTGGCAATGAATCTCTCTAACTCCTGACTTTTCTCAACAGTTACTCCAAGCCTGAGTCCCCATTTTAACACCACCAATAAAACAAAATCCAATTGGCACCCCCACACTCCAGAACCAGTGCCTTAGGCAAGCCTGAGATGGAAAAATGTTTCAACTATCCTTGTCCTCTTTTGTCAGCTCACCAGGGACCTCACTGGAAACCTGCCAAATTCAGTAGAAGCTGCAGGTTTCCAGCACCTCCACAAAACAAATGAACAAAACCCCTCAAGGAGTCCAGCTTATGACATGGACAGCTGAAGGATTGGTGCACACAGAGACAATATTTCTTACTCAGGCATGTTTGAGTGAGTGATTCTTTCTCAGAATATTGTTTTAGCTTTAAGTGATTCAATGATAACAAATTCTGAATTTTACCAGTATACCTTGCTCATTCTAGATCCCCCAAATCCAGGGCAGTTAAACTATTTGCCTTAGGAGAAATCCAAAGTCTAAGCTCTCCGCCTACATTTCCCTTTACTTTGTGGGTTTTTTTGTTTGGGGGTTTTGATTGGGATTTTTTTAATAATGGTACATTTGGATATATAGACATTTTGCCTGGATTACAGAACACTTTGAAATCTGGTGCACATTTGATCCATTTTCCCAATACAGTAGAAATGGACAGAAACCACGGGGTACATTTTCACTCCCTCCAGCTAATCTCAATGCAAAGAGTAGCCCAGCATCACTTCTTTTAGAAAATATCTTTTTTTTATTCATTTATCACTAGAGAAAGGAGAAGATTGAAACAAAGAGAAAAACTGCAAAAAACCCTACTAAGCAGTGTAACTGCTGATTACATCTTGTCTCAGTCAAGAGTTCAACCTGAACATATCTAAAATTTTAGCAAAGTTAATCTACACATTTCCATTGAGAGAAAAACAAAGCTTTTTAATCGTTGTGTGAAGCCTGCACCAGAGACCAGAAATGAGAACCATGAAGGTAGTTTTGCTCAATGCTACCCCAGAGCTCTGCTCTTGGCTTTGTAACCCTCCTAAAGGCGAGAAAGAAAAATTCTGCAGGAGTTTACTAAGACAATATGAAAAGCAAACAACTGCCACAGCAAGTATTATTTCATTTTATTGCACGGATTTAATGCTGTTGTGCAAAATGGGTTTGAGGGCTCTCAAACTTTTTAAATGAAGGCTGCCCCAGAGCCCTGTGACAGTATTTGCCCAGTCTCAGCTGCCTCTGCATGGAGGGAAGCTCCATCCCTGTGCCAGGAATTCCTGCCTGTTCCCAGTGCAGCCGGGCAAAGAGTAGCCCAGCATCACTTCTTTTAGAAAATATCTTTTTTTTATTCATTTATCACTAGAGAAAGGAGAAGATTGAAACAAAGAGAAAAACTGCAAAAAACCCTACTAAGCAGTGTAACTGCTGATTACATCTTGTCTCAGTCAAGAGTTCAACCTGAACATATCTAAAATTTTAGCAAAGTTAATCTACACATTTCCATTGAGAGAAAAACAAAGCTTTTTAATCGTTGTGTGAAGCCTGCACCAGAGACCAGAAATGAGAACCATGAAGGTAGTTTTGCTCAATGCTACCCCAGAGCTCTGCTCTTGGCTTTGTAACCCTCCTAAAGGCGAGAAAGAAAAATTCTGGAGTTTACTAAGACAATATGAAAAGCAAACAACTGCCACAGCAAGTATTATTTCATTTTATTGCACGGATTTAATGCTGTTGTGCAAAATGGGTTTGAGGGCTCTCAAACTTTTTAAATGAAGGCTGCCCCAGAGCCCTGTGACAGTATTTGCCCAGTCTCAGCTGCCTCTGCATGGAGGGAAGCTCCATCCCTGTGCCAGGAATTCCTGCCTGTTCCCAGTGCAGCAGGAGAGCTGCCGGTGGCACAGCTGAAATAATGAGCTCTCTTATAGCTCAGGATGAGAAATGGACAGGAGTTTTTGGGGACAAAAGGGAGGAAGATTTCCTCAAAAGCCAGCACAGGCCCTCCCTCCAATCCTGCAGAAAGGATAGAGCCTGAGAATGAAGAAAATCAATGAGTACAAGTTGAAGGACTGGAACTGACTGAGAAAGGTACTTCAAATGCTCACTCCCCCAGAGACGGTGTGGAGTGACTCAGGCTGCTTTGCAAAGCCTGCTTCATTTCCCCAGATTTCCTTGTTGTTTGAGATCAAGGGCTGGGTAAGTGATCTCAAACAGCAGTAGTTCATATTTGTACAATATCCTTAAGACCAATAGACCCTAAAAGTCTTCACAGATTTCATACAGAAATCACCTCAACTATCACAGCAAGACTTTTAAAAGATAAATTCACCCAGATTATCATATTTTCTGAGCCTGTTGATCTCTAAATATTATTTTTGCCCCTATATTTACCATGGTCTGAATCCCAAGTCTCACTATCTGGAGGATTGCTGGTCCATGAACCAGAATAACCCAGAACAAAAAACCAGAGATCTATAATAAAAAATTAATCTGAGAATTATTTCCTTCCCTTTATCTTGCTCGGGTAACAACCTCAATGGCACTGCCAGCAGCACTACAGCAATAACTCAAGACAGATCTCCTGAAGATTTGGTGTTTTCTAAACCGAGTGGAGAAATTATTTTGCATGAATCATTGAAGGTACCTATAATTGTCACAAGACTCATGATAGGTTTTGCAGAAGTTTCTCTGTTCCTTGTGGTGGACTCAGATGAGAGACAGCACACAAACAAAACCTTGTAAAGGTTAGAACAGAACATTTCTGAAATGGATTATTGCCTGCAAATACAGAGTAACAAAGTGGCTTCTGTGAAACCACAAAGGCACACAACATCACTATTTAGTTGCTTGCACAGATCTCTTGAATCAGTAGCAAATTAAATAACGTTGTTCCTACAAGATTAACTCGTAGCTAAAATGCTGCATCTTCATAAGACAAAATCTTTGTCTATTGACAAAAATATATTAACTTTTACAGTACAGGAAATAAAGACATTCTAGAGAAGGACAGTTTTATTTGCTGTCTCTGATGCTACAACCTTTGAAAATATATAAGTATTTTCAATAATCATTTATAACTCCAAAGCTGGATTGGAAGCAACCCATTGTCTTCATGATGACTTTGCAAGCAGCGCTGAAACTTCATTTGGAATATTTTTAGAAGTTAAAGATTTACTGTAATGCAATTATTTCAATATTGGCAAAGTGTCTCCACTTGTAACTGGTAATGTTCATTTGTACATGGAGATGTAATTCCCAAGGCTAATGGAATACAGGAATATATCATATAGCAAGTATCCCATGGATATATCATCCTTTGATCAAGGAGGCTGCATTGCAAAGTTTTAAATCTTTTTTAACTTGCCTCCCAAAGTGATTCAGCTTTCCCACAGGGCCCTTGCACGTGCTACATTTGAAAAGGGGTTTTTTTAATGTCCTTAAGCTGCTGGGAGTGACTTTGGTGCAGGGGAAGAGAATCAGATTGTTCAGCAGCAATTTTTAAGCTCTTTCAGGCTGTCCAACACAGGAAGGCACTTCCAGTACTCCACACTAAGGGTCCTTTCACAGCATGCTAAAAGCTTTTTAATGATAGAGCTTTTAAAATTAAAACAATGGCAAAACACATTAAAGCTAAGTTACAAAAGGGAGTTGAAGAGAAATTATTTGACCATAATGGCAACTTTAATCTCAGAACACACTGTATCCAAAAAAAAGGAAAGGAATTGCATTCAGCATTATGCATTAGCTCTCAAATGTCTGCCTTCACATTTCAATTAATTCTAGAGCCTTAATCCAATTCAGCCACTGATAAAAACTGTTTACTTCTCAGGAAATCACGAACATTACTACTCCAAGGCCAAAATTTTACAAAAAGCTCTGTGGAGAGGTACCTTGACCACAGCACATACTGAGAGCGAGCTGAAAACATGAGCACAGGCTTCGAAAATCCTACAGTCACAGCTGGCCAAAGTTCTTTGAACTCTGGGTCTCCAATTCTAGTGGTGCACCTCATGTCCTTCCCTTTGCAGCAACAGAAATAACATCGTCTTTGAGAAACGAGCTAGGGTAGATTGCAGAAATAGTGACTCCGTTAAGGCAGAGTTTCAAATTAAAGTCAATTTCAATTATACATGTAAAGAGTTTTGTGAAATCATTTCAAAAAACAAAGTTACGTTGAAATGCATTGGGACTGCTAATAAGTATTTTATTTTAGATAAAAATTGACACTTAGGAAAATTGAATTTTGTACTTTCAGGCAATGGAAAAGCAGACTAGAAATGTTAAGGAAAATAGTTCTTTAAAATATCATTTAAAACAATTACTTAAGCAAGGTAGTTGTGCTAATTCTGTGATACTAGGGCCCCAACTGTGTCTAGTTTCCAATCAATGACAGACAAAACTATTGTACAGCATTTCCTCAGCCAAACAGAGGAGAGGACCTTTACACTGCACAGGATTTCAGCTCCAGAGAAGCCATTTCCACACCCTCAAATACAGCAGAGACACAGCCCAGGGAACTTTCCTGACCTGGCAAAATGGAATTAGTGGGAAGATCACCTTTCCTCCAGGCCTCCTCAGACCATTCAGGCAGAAGGAAGCTCTGTAGGACAGTTATTCTTCTGGTGGACTCCACTTTCATCACTCGTGGTTCCCATCACAGGTGAACCTGTGCACACTGGAGTGGTTTTAAACCACGTATTTTATCATAACATTTCAACATTTTGCAACAACACTTTAAACATTTGCTTTGATGCAAAATTTGAGGTTTTTAGCTGCTTCTGAACATCAAGGCCCACACAACTAAGCACACCAGCCACAAGACTGTGCTCTTCATCAACCTGAAATCAGAACAATCGATGTCCTTTCTATTTCGCAAGTACCGCAGGTTTGTGTAACAGTCAAAACCAGTGAGAGTCAAAGTACAAGCACTACCAACCTCTGCCAGCTTGTTGAAGGCTCTGTCCTTGAGCTGCTTAGAGCTCTGCAATCCAGGTCAGCTGCACATTGGAGCTGCTGTTTGCTCGCAGTGCCTTTATTCCAGCACCCAAAACTCCTCACAGATGTGCTCGGACCAGGAGGTCACGTGCAAATCCAGTCCACAGCCCAGAACTGCACCCAGGCTCACAAACACAAAGGCAGCATTCTCACAGCTGCCTTCCTTAACGAGGAGCCTGGGTTAAATGCTGAAATAAAACCTGGGAAATCTGTATTCCAGGCACGATTCCACCACAGGCTCCCTGTGTGAC
Organism: Corvus brachyrhynchos; assembly: GCF_000691975.1. Classification (NCBI taxonomy): domain Eukaryota; kingdom Metazoa; phylum Chordata; class Aves; order Passeriformes; family Corvidae; genus Corvus; species Corvus brachyrhynchos. The sequence continues at coordinate 824,432 of NW_008240227.1, forward strand.
CTTCGGCAGGTCATTTAAGCTCTCAGTAAAAATAAGACTGATAACACTTCTCCTATCTGCCTTGCCTATTTAGACCTTAAGCTCCTCAGACAGAGACTGTCTCTCACATGCACTGAGCCTGTAACAGTTGGGGCCTCTCATGGTAATTGTCTGCCTTACAGCAGTTAACAGCAACAATGCATGCAGCAGTGACTTGGACAGGGATGCACTACCCCAAAAACATTGCAAAGGGAAATAAGTACAAAGCAGGAGGTTGTGGGTGAGCAGAACAGGGATATTATCGAATGCAAACATATATTTGAGCTCTGTGATCAAACTGGAAGGCAGGTTTTGGGCTGTAACGAAAGAAATCATGTTATTACCCACTTGCACAGCCTGACAGCACAGCCCCATGCCAAATGCATGAAAGCTTTCCCTTTCTATTATGCTTGGGGGCTGTGAGGGAAACTCATTTTTTCTTCTTTTCATAAATAAAACCATTAATGACTAGCAGTCTGGAAAGGCAAAATCTTGCAGGGGGGGAGCTGCTCTCATGTTTTATCAATGAGGAAGCAGAGCACTGGGCATCACGATTTGTCTGTCTGCCTGTTTTCATTATCTTTTTAATGTTAACATTAAAGTCTTCTGGAGACTGTATTTAAAAAACCTGGTGTCAAATGACTATTTGAATAGAGATGAAATGCACCTTTGAGAATAGCAGGTAATAGCAAGGCTTTGCTTCTGCCTGTGGGCTGAGAAATTTGTTGTAATGTCAATGCTGAGGGCTGCTGAAAAATTCTTTCCTGTTCCAGGTTCTCTGTGTTGTCTTGTCTCCTTCCACCTTTGTTCAACAGCAACCAACAGAGAGCTGGGAGCCACAGGATCCCAAACTGCAGCACTTTCTGGCTAAGAATGACCATGAGATGCAGCTGCTCTGACTCACTCAAGGCTGTGAGTGCTGCCCCAACCCCTCACAAGCTGCTTCCAGGTTACCATCCCAGTTCATCCACTGGGAGCTCGAGTGCTCAGGGATGCTCCAAATAAAAGGGAGCTGCAGAGGTAAAAACAGGTCTACTTTTATACCCCCTTCTTATGCCATACAAAGCAGAGCCTGAAACCCTTAGGCCAGCTTTTGTTTTGTTGATTTTTTTAACTTTATTCGGTTGTTTTCATTCTTGCTCAGGGTTTTTTTATTGGACATTCAAGTCTTGTCAATCCTGTTTCTCTGGAAGATTTTGTGGATGGGTAGAGAACTAATAGGCTTAGGATATCAGAGGAACCAATAAATTGCAAGAGCCCTACAAAAACCACAAATAGATTTTTATCTAAAATGAGGCAGTTGCTTTAAGGGTACCACAAAGATGCATTTTACTAAGGCAACAAATGTTCAGGCCAGCTTTTGCTTAGCAGGACATGCAGACTGTTTAGGAAATTTGCTTCACAGCCCACCCAAAAACACTGAGGCAAGTGCAAAGCCCATGCACATGTGCTTATGTGCACATACACACAGGGATTTTTAAAAAGGAGTAAGAAACTTTCTGCGAATTCCTCTGCTCCTCTTACTGGTTTCTGACAGGCTCTCCCCAGTTTCACCAGTGCATCCTGTGCAAGAGCAGCTGATAATTATCCTCTATTGGGCATCAAAACCAGAAATGATGGGTGAGATCACTTATGCCACATGCCCATTTTTCATACACACTTATACGTTGCTTATGGCACAATTCAGTCCTTCTGTCACTGCTCTGCTACAGAAATACTGGCAATAGGGAGCAATTATCTGCTTGTGCCCTTCTGTCCCTCCTGATGGAGATGGAAAAAAACATGGAAAAGAGTGAAAAAGATTTACCAAACTCTCTGAAGCAAACCTGCCACCTCTGAGCCTCCTGAAGCAGTTATTCCTACATGTGTAGTGTACAGATGAAGGAAGCTATTTGATTCCAAAATCAAAAACCCGATAAACTCTAAGGAAAGGTAAAAACATCAGAGCCCAGAAAGTGGACCATTAGCTAACTGTGAGTGACAAGATGACTTCATTCCTGTGTTTCTTCCTTGCCTTCTTCATGAAGGCCCATCTACAGACCCAATTCCTATCCAGGAGCAAGGGTGTAGGTTGGACTCCCACCCGACTCCACAGAGGAGCCAGCTGGTTATGGGGGAGCCCGATTCCTTGTGGAATCTGTGATTAAAGATGCTGTACCCCAACTGCACTCAGGCAGGTGCTTATGTGCACAGAGAACTCATTAAGTTGATAGTAAAACTGAAAAGGAAATCATTGGGATCTAAAGTGCAGGACTAAAGATGAGCACAGTCCCCAGTGTGCTCCTGAATCAGGGCCAGGATAAGCAAAGAGCAGAGAAAAGGGAATTATTTCAGCTTTTTTCCCTTCTGGATGCTCCATATGCTCCAGCCAGCTGTTCTGGGTTTGTTCATACTCATTACAGTGGGTATGTGTGACAGACTCTACCTCCCTTCAGAGTGACTCAATCATACAGGGTCTCAAATGGTTTGCTTGAGGTTTTAACGCAGGTTGTGTCCCCCCCAGAGCTCCACATCCCCCATCTCTCCTCCCATCTAAATCCAATGGCTCTAACAAGTCCCACCTTGATAGGTGTGCTTAGAGGAAGGTTGGGTGACTGTTCTGTCTGTTCAGCCAGTTTCCTCCTTTACCCACTGCACATCTGCCATCTTATATACATTTTGGCTACCAGAGGGAATATACTTCACTAAAACAACAAGCAAACTTGTTTTGGGGAAGTCAAATTTATAGCTAAGAAGCTGTTCTGAGGAACAAATTCAAAGGCTTGGAGCTTTCATGGCCCCAGCGCCTGACGTGCTCACCAACGCCCAGAAGCATTCCCAGGTAGTTCTGACTCCACCACTCCAGCCATGTCACTGTCCTCCGTGAGTCCCCAGCTCCCCACAGGATCCCAGAAGGAGCAGAGGCTCAATCAATAACCCAGCATAAGCTTTCCACAGCACAAGGCCAAACCCTGAGCTCTGGGCTGAGGAGGACCTTAAACATACAACAGTGGTTGGCACATCCCAGGATCAGACCCATCATTTATTCCTCTTGTCCCCCCTTAGCAGGCAGCCCCTCTGCTAAGAAGAGTCTTTGGGGTTTAGTATTCTGTCATTTCTTCCAGAAACTGCTGTGCCACTCACCCACAGGGGGTCTGAAACATGATGACAGGAGAATTTGCCTGTTTTCCTGCTACTGTCCCAAACAATCATGTCTCCAAAATGCTTGCAGCCTTCTCAGAGCCTTTCTTTTTCCTCCTTTACCCACTGCACATCTGCCATCTTATATACATTTTGGCTACCAGAGGGAATATACTTCACTAAAACAACAAGCAAACTTGTTTTGGGGAAGTCAAATTTATAGCTAAGAAGCTGTTCTGAGGAACAAATTCAAAGGCTTGGAGCTTTCATGGCCCCAGCGCCTGACGTGCTCACCAACGCCCAGAAGCATTCCCAGGTAGTTCTGACTCCACCACTCCAGCCATGTCACTGTCCTCCGTGAGTCCCCAGCTCCCCACAGGATCCCAGAAGGAGCAGAGGCTCAATCAATAACCCAGCATAAGCTTTCCACAGCACAAGGCCAAACCCTGAGCTCTGGGCTGAGGAGGACCTTAAACATACAACAGTGGTTGGCACATCCCAGGATCAGACCCATCATTTATTCCTCTTGTCCCCCCTTAGCAGGCAGCCCCTCTGCTAAGAAGAGTCTTTGGGGTTTAGTATTCTGTCATTTCTTCCAGAAACTGCTGTGCCACTCACCCACAGGGGGTCTGAAACATGATGACAGGAGAATTTGCCTGTTTTCCTGCTACTGTCCCAAACAATCATGTCTCCAAAATGCTTGCAGCCTTCTCAGAGCCTTTCTTTTCTTATTACTTCACCCATTCAAACACCAGAAATCCCTTCCTCATCGTTTTTTCCAGTAGATTTCCCTTCCAGTGGCTCAGAGTGGGTCCTCCCACTGTTCCCCCACATGTTGTCTCTCAGCTTTAATCAAAGTCACTTCCTTATTTCCCATCTGATTACCCAAGCGTTTGCCTGGCCCTCAGCCACCCTCAGAGCTGGCATAAGCAGGTGCAGCTCTGACAAAGTGACATCAATCTGTGTGCACCCTGAATTGGAGTTGTCCTCCTGATGGAGACATCTTGATCCCAAGCATTTCTGAAAGCACAGTTGCATGGTTTGCACATGTGACTGAAGCACAGGAGAGGAGGCAGTTCTTGCCTCTTTAACCAAGGATCACCAAATGAAGAATCTGCCTCATTCTGTACACCTTCTCCCTCTTCTGCACTCTTTTCAGCTTGGGTGTTGAGTCAGAGGGACTGATGAGGCTGTTGAGAGCTCCTGTGATATCAGCAGAGCCTTCATTTACACTTCTCACAACCAAATCAGTCTTTGTGCTCTCCCTTGTTGTCCCGTTACGATGTTCTCCCATTTGAGTCCCTTCCCAGCCCAAAGGGTACGGTGCTCCCTTCAGCTCCCGGCAAAGGTGTCAACCACACAACAAATATCTGACTTTTCTGCACCACTCTTGCTACAGCACTACACAGACGGTGGAGACAGTCAGACACAGCCTGTCCTTGCACCTACAGCTTGTACCTGGCAGGAGGCACCTGTGACTGCACTGTTACAGTAACTGTAACCCAATGAGAAGGGGAAATGAACTGATTCTCCTTTCTAGCCTGGTTCCCAGCTGACTGGAAGAAATGCCTGTCTGCAGATTCATCTTCTGGGAACTCCCAGAGTCCTGGAGCACATGCAGATACAAACCAGAGCCTGGTTTTTAGAAGATATATTTGTGCCAGAAGCCTTGAAAGTATTTCTAAGCTACAAGCAACACTCTGCTGACTCACATTTCCACTGAAAGCCATTCAGTTTTCAGAAGCATCAATGATATCTACCCAGGGACCTTCAGCTCTATGAGTTATTATGTTTGCTTTACTAGAGAAGCCAACACAAAAATCCTGTGTTTTGGACACCAACAGGATTTGAGCAGTGGAACTCCTTGTTTCAGGGGGCTGGATGCTATAAATTCTTGTAAGTTGAAAGAGCAAGTTAATGAATTCAAGGGAGAAAACCCCATCTAGAGCTACTGAATGTAGAAAATGACATTTGGCTAAGATAGTAGTAAATTTCTGGAGATGGAGAGTATATTAAGAGGTGTCACTACATGCTTATCCTGTTCCTACATTCGTCCTCAGGCACCCACTATTTACCACTGCAGGAGAAAGAACACTTGGCTAGATGGATGCTCTTATTTAGGCTAATGCAAGCAAAGCACCCTTGAATACACCTGTACACCTGAACTCACAAAACACAAACCCTCACAAGCCTGTCCACCATCACCGCATTGCACCAGGACTACAACAAAGAACCACAGTCTCATGATGAATGATTTGCCTCTTGATTCACTTCAGAGAGAGCTCCTGTCTGGGGTTAGAGACCTGCATTTACCTCTATTACCTTAAACACCCAAGGGAGTACAGGAGAATAGTCATCCCAAGCTCATTTTACAACCACCCAGAGTGGAGAGCATGGCCAGAAGGCAAGTGGCCTCAGATGAGCTGATTTCTCTCTCTCCCTGAGAGCAGTGGCTGTGATACCAGCACCAACACACACAGCTGCACTCTTAGTTTATCTGCATTCCTCAGCTTGGATGGGATGAATCCCAACTTCAACAATATACACAGAGAACAGAACCTGCACCTCATTGCCTTGTATGATGAAGTAATGCACTGCTGGAGGCTCAGTCTCCCATCAAAATTGTTTTTGAGGAATTACAGACAGCATCTCTATGACCAGCCTGAGAAGGGTTGTTCTCAAACACTCCTGTGTCTTGGGCCACTGCAGGCAAGTTACCTGATCAGAATCACCCCTGCTTTTGACCAAAGGAAAAGCAAACAACACCACAGTCTCACTGTCATTCTAGGGAGAAGGATGTGCAAAGAAGGCCTCCCAAGGTCACGGCTGAGAAAGCACATCCGCAGCTGCAGCAGCAGCTGTCAGGCTCTGCCAAGATGCCTTTGCTCAGGAGGTCTCTGGGAAATAAAGGACATCACTGAGCACAGGGACTAGGTATGGACAGCATGTTTCAGGCTCCTGTAACCTGGGCACAGAGAATAAGGCCCACCTGCTCATTCCCTGCACACAGAGCTGTGCACCATCCCTTCAGATTCAGGCAATTCAGCCCTCATGCTGGAAAAACAAAGGGAGGTGCTGAAGGCCAGCACTTCTCCTTTTTTCCTTGACAGCTCTGAAACACCAAATATACCACAGCATCTGGCTAAGCAGCCTGGCGTATGCTGTCACTCCCTTGCCAGGGAGACTGACTGACAGATTAGATCAGACACACAGATAATGGGCTGGGACATCTTGAAGCCCCATCTCAAGATGATTCCTGTTTACAGCATTAATCTCCAGTGACAGAGGGCCCCCCAACATGCAGAAACCAGCTGTGCAGCACTGTAAGTAGGACATCATGTCACACATGCTAAGGGGAGCATGAGGGACTTCTGAGGTGCCTTGGTGCATGCTAGCACAGAACACCCCAGTAAGAAACTCTGCCACTGATACGAGGAAAGGCTGAAATGGCTGTTGTGAACAGTGAAGTAGAACAGAGAAGCCTCAGGATACAGACGGGAGGGTTGAAGTCTCCCAAAAGACAGCCTGTATGTAACCCATCGCTAAGCTTCCTATCAGTAGATGTAGATCAGCACTTTCCTGTCACTGGGAGATCTCAGATCTCTAAAATGAATGCCAAAGACCAGCCACAAAATTAAACCTTGATCAGGGAGGGTCGATTCCCACACTGCCCACGCTGCACGTGCAGTGATCCATCAGCCCTGTCGCTCATGGCCTGGCTGCAGCCACAGCCTCTCCCTCCACGTTCCAGGTGACCTCTGCCTGATCTCCACTTCAAATGCTCCATCTCTTGCCCCTCTGTCTTCCCTGGCGGCACATCTACCCTCTGCTTCTGCCACAGAGCTATGAATCATAACAGAATAATAAGCTCGTTTATGAGCTACACACAAGCCCAAAGGACCAAAGAGCGGAATAAATTGCTACAAAGCCCTCTAAGCCGATTTATTCATTCAACAGTTTCTTGCTTTGACTCCAGCCTCCTCTAACCGGTGTCCAAACATTGTGGTAGTACAACAGGAAAAACAGCAACCTTCTTTCAAGAGGTTCATTACTTTTGTCTTTTCGAGATCAAGAGATGAACTGACTTGTACAGGATTTGAAGCCCGGCATGCCAGCTGAACGCATCACTGCTCTGGCTGACTCCCAGGCTTGCAGTGAGGCCTGCAGCCGTGGGTAATATGTAAATGAACTGCTAACACAGGCTTACAGCACACAGCCTGGCCAGGGAAAGATACTGCCTCAACTCCAGGGCCCTGCTGTCCTCAGGATAGTGGATGAGGATTTAATCATGGGCCTCTCTTGGGGCAGAAAGACTTCCAAAGTTGAACACTGCTGTTTGCTGACTGGTGGTACAATATAGTGTCAATAAAGGGGATTTTGCCCTTCTGTCACACCAAGGATCACAACACTGAGCAGATACCAGTCCCCCCAGGTAGAGCTGCATCCATCTGATAGCTGAGAATCACTCACCATGTGTCACAAATAGGAAGCAGAGGCAAGGCAGGTTGAACATACCAATTCAAGTTTGTCTTTCTAGGCAGGTACAGAGCTGGGATAGAAATCTTCAGATCCCTCCTTCCTGTCCCTCACCCTCTTAGCTCCCCTTTCACCTTCTCCCCAAACCTTCATGCCAGAAGCTCAAGTCAGCTTGTCATTTTTTGCCAGGCCTGTCTGTTTTTCAGGCTTACCCATTCCTGGGCTTTCTCACCCCAGCCTCCCCAGGATGCTGGCAGGAAAGTTGTACTTCTGTAGCTTTTTCAACTTTGTCACAGCTCAGGTGCAGAGAATAAGCAGAACTTGTGGTCACACAGGATCTCCCCTTTGAGCAGCCACTCACAGAAATCCAGGTAAGTATCCAAGCCTGGAGCTGCTCCTTCTCAACCTCATCTCAGAAAGTGTGATCTACTATGACACACAACCCAGCAATTAGAGATCCCAGACCTGTTTCTCTATCTGCCCTTGAATTACCTGAATGGCTCAGGTAAAAAGGTGTTCTCTCCTGTAATAAATGCTTGCAATTATTCCATAAACTCCTTTTTTTTTTAGGAGGGTGAGAAAAACTGTGCAATGACTCAATAATTCAGCCCAGTGGAACATTCATCTGGGATACAGGAAAGGGTCAGGGTCCCATGGCAGACTCCACTGCTGCTCCCTAAGCCTATCTGTGACTGCCAGGTGCTACATGAATGCAGAATATTGCTCTCTTATAGATGATTTGGACAGGAACTACGAGGGGAGAAGCAGCAGGGCACAGCTATAAGAGAAGTAAGCACAAGGTGGCATCTATTAGCAAGCATCCAATTTAGTGACTACCCATAAACCAGGCAGTATGAGTAAGAGACATTAATGGATCTCTCACAGGCCTTTGCTATTACTTTCTCACAAGAGCATCACAGCAAAAAGGAAATCTTAAGAGTAAGCTGAGTCTCTTGATTCATTACTTCCTCTGAAGTCCTAAAAGCCCCATAGCGAGACAGAAAGCACCAAAACAACCTGCAAGCAGCTTTTCCCTGATCCAGAGGATTTTTACCCTTTGGGAGGTAGTTGGCCATTTTTACTGATGTCCTCCATGCCAAATCCACAAGATTTTCTGAAATTCTGCTGCAGAACAGTTGGCTTTCCAGCTGTGCTGCCTTCATGCTGAGAGTATCCCTAATTTATCTCTGTGGGAATCAGAGGAGCCAAGAGAAAGGAGTCCAGTTCTTGTTCAAATGAATCCCCCCTTGCTTTCAAAAGAGCCCGGAATCTCTCAGTTGGCATTTTTGTCCATGACTGAACACTGGTGGAAGGTGCAATACATGGCTTAAAGGAACAGCTCACTATCAACACATAAACAACTGCCAGGCTCACATTGCCTCTGCTTTGCAGGAGGACTCTGGGCTTTGAAAGGCTTTTACAACTTTCTGTCCTCTACATAATTAAAAAGTGATTATTTTTGCGACACAGGATGGAATCATGTTCAACATCCTGTTGATATCAAGAAGCTAAAGCAGGGGAGAGAGGCACATTTTGCAACTAGAGGATAAATGGCCTTCAAAAATTGGTGGAGGAGGAACAGAAATTGCAAGGAAAGGAGAGGCTGTTCAGTTCCTGTAGGGGTGCAAATTTTGGCAAAGTACTTGCTTCAAGATCAGGGTTGAGGTCCATTTAGCAGAGCAGTGGGGGAGAATCTGAAAACCAAATTAGTAAAGACAATGAGTTCTTCCCTGCGCGCTCCGTGCAGGCTCAACTCAGCACCCATTGCAGCTATTGGAAATCTTCCAAATGACTGCACTGACCCTCAAAGCCTGCCAGCAAGGCATGGGCTAGGAACCACTAGCAGCAGCTGTCCAGGGCCCAACCAAACCTGGAGTCTCTGAAGGGATCCCACAGGATCCCTACAGGAATCTCTTCAGCTCTGTGGGGAACAGGCCAAAGCCTTCTGCTGGAGTGCGGGCGAAGCTGCTGATCAAGACAGGAAACTGAAAAAAGCAGGCTGACCTCTCTGACTGCATGACTGGCCATTGTCTTTAGGAAGGACAATACCACATCTTTCTTGCAAAGATGAAGAGCAACTTGCTTGGCAGTTCAGGGAGCAGCAGTGGAGGCTGTTATGGCATAACACGAGCCACAGCTCACGTCTGTCCCATGCTGCCACCCAGCCAGGCACACGTTATCCCAGCACTGTGCTAATGTAGGCTCAACAATGCCTGAGCTGCCCACAGAACAGGCAGAGCCCACTTGTGCTGCCTGTGAGAGCTCCTGCAGCAGTGCCACTACTTGCATGTGAAACAGCCAATTTAAATTTGGCCCTTGCCTGTTTTCAAGAACAGCAGCCTCAGAGCGATCACACTGCACATACAGAAATGTTCCCTTTTTTTTATTTTTTTTTTAAAGCAGCTCTGGCACTGATTTCAAAGTCATGCAGGTAGTGTGGTGCTTTCAAGAATCCCTTGGATTCAAGAATCAAGAACCTGAATGTTTTGGGACACTTATTAAGAGCCCAGAAAATGCTTTTGAACAAGGGACTCAGCCCCTTGAAGACATTTTGTTACTGTGGATCCTATAGCTGGATGGCTTCAAACTGGTTCCATAACACAGAGATTGATTCAACACCTCACTGTGTTCAGTTTAGACATTTTTTGCTCATTTTCACAGGCAAAATAACCACTTAAATTTGACTTTGCATCAATAAATTGCCCAAGATAATAGGATAGATGAAAAGAAGAGCTGACTAGCAGGAAAACATAATAGAAAGGTGCTTGACTGTGTGAGTCAGTTCTGGCCTGTGTGTCAGCGGCACAATTAGTCCTCCCCTTGCAGGCCACATGGTTTGGTGTTGTATTTGACAGACAAATCAATCCTCCCCTTCTTCTAAGCACTGTCTAATGAATAAATCAACAAGGTCACTGGTGCTGCTGCTTCGCCCTTTCCCTGCCAGGCGGCTGGAGCTGGACCTGCTGCCTGGCTCCATCTGCTGTGCTTCCAACAGGATCCAAGTGTCCTGGGGAGCAAGATGGAACAGTTAAAATACACAACTGGACAGCAAAAGTCCCTGGGTTTATTCCTGACTAGTGTGTTGTCTTGGACAAGTCACACCGACCCTTAGGCCAAACAATGCATTCGCTCAACAGACCTTGTGAGCCAGCTGGGGAAGAGGGGGAAATCAAGGAACAGTGCAGAAAGAAGTACCAAAGGACTGTCACTGGCTGGTGTGGGAGCTGCCATGCAGCAGTCGGGGGGCAGGAGGACATACTGCAACCAACCCAGCCCACCTCAGCCCAGCCCCCTCCTGCCTGGCACAGCCCTGGCATAGCAGGCCCGGGGCTTTGCTGGAGAGCCCTCAATGGTTGCACTATAAACAAATTGCTATGATGAACTGGTCTTGTACGTGCAAAGGGGCCTCGAGCTAGTTGATGCAGTAATAACAACAATAGCAGTCATTTACTCAGCACCAAGTATGTATCAAGTGTTTGCAAAACACACTGGCAGATGAGGCTCATGTCCCAGAGCGCTCACTCTGAATGGAGAAGAGGGAGAGATGGGAAAACACACACAAGGGAACGGGTGAGAATGGCAGCATGTCTGAGGTCTGCAAGCAAAGCTTCTGGCAGACCTGTTACAAGCCTGCTGCCCAGCCCTACCCAGCTGTGCTTGTTATTTTTGTTTTACCCAAGGCTGTTCCCATGATGGATTGGCCCCAGAACTCCATACAAGGCCATCATCCCTTCCACTGCTCTCCCAAGTAAAGTATTTCCCACCTCTCCTCTAGCTCCTTCACTCACACATCTGCCTCCATTTAGCACCTCTGAAATTCCAGCAGACCAACAAATAACACAGGACCAAAATGTTTTTGGGGGCCCACAGAAAGTGCTTCCCTCAGCCTGAGCCATAGCCTGGGGTAAGAGGTGAACACGATTTCTGTGGCAGCCACAGGAGGGATTGGGAAAAGGGATGCGAAGGAAGAGCCAGCGGAGAAGGCAGAAGCGAGTGCTGAAGGGGAAAGGGGTGACACAAAACTCACTAGGCCTGAAGTAAAGTGAGGAGAGTGTCATGCTTGTGGACTTCTGACCTTGTGGAGAGGATTCCTTGAGAGAAGAGCACATATCCCCTGCCAGGCCGTGGGCAGCAGTCAGTCAGACATAGGAGAAGCGTGCCTGAGCTGGAAAACGCCCGAGGGCTCCGTGTGACACGACTCCCACCCTCAAAGGGAGGCATTTTCTCATTCATACCCTTTCCCTCATTGCCCCTGACACTGCCAGTCAGTCCCCAGCCCCACCCTGCCCAACACTGGCTGCTCTCCTTCCCAACCTGCTTCCACCCTCCCTTTTCCCTGACAAGCTGACAGGCTGCTTCCAGCACCCAGGGAGCTTTTCCCCTTTCCTAGGCAATGAAGACCCTGGAGAAAGGCCCTGCCTTCCCTCTGTTAGCTCTGAGAGCCTGTGATGCCATGGGAGCCAGTGGCTGCTCCATCCCTAGCTGTCACCCACACATCCATATGATTTGTGGATGTGCTGGCACACAAACACTTAGGAGAGCTGTAGGAAACTCATGCAGGGATAACCCAGCAGCCTGGCACAGCAGGAGAGCCCTGAATACAAACAGCTGTGAGGAAAAAAAAAAGAAAGTAAAACAGAAGGAAGAGCAGAGGCAGGAGGAAGAGACAATGTGAACTTGCAGGAGGAACACAGGAGTGAAGCAGTGCACCTCAGTGCAGGGCAAAGGATGCAGCAGGAAAGAAGCAAGAGGCTGATGAAATCTTTGGAGAAATGATCTCTAAATCAGTCCCATTTCCTTGATATTAAAATGAGAATGAGTTACCTACCACTAACTTTGGCTCCTAGAATGGGCCAGGAAACCCTGGTCCTGAGAGAACATTGTGGCCTGGAGAAGTGTTTGTGTCTTCACCAGACCAACTTGCCCACCAAAGGGAAAGGAGATACTCCTAGGAAAAACACCAGAACAAACCCTCTGCCTTAGCTGGGCTAGCCAGAGCAAATCTCTAATATTCTCCCTGAGGCATTCATTCAAAGTTCCATTTAGATATGAAGCAAGAAGAGGAACACTGCAATGCCTTCTTTGTCATGCAGCACACTGAAACCACTTCTGCTTGAGCCCAAAAGCTCTCTGAACAGCTGACTGCCCTCACTGGCTGTTAGCCACAACATCAAGGAAAGGCCCTGCCAGCTGCAGAAGAGAGAATGCCCATACAGTAATGAAAGATGACTAACTGTTAGGCCATTGGTACAGTTATTAATTACAAATACAGCTTTCTGCCATGCAGGCATTCTAGTAATCATGTAAACAACAAGTTCAACTGCCTCTTTCCATCAAATTGATGGAATAAGAAGAAGGCAGTCCTCTGGGCTAGTATGAATCACCAAAATGCAGCCACCCCCAGGGTGGGATGCAACTGTGTGCAGTGACAGCACCTAATCTATAAAGGCACAAACAAGCATGACTGTACCAGCCAAAACAGGAGACAGAAGTGAAACAAGGCAGAGAGTGCCAAAATTCCTCCCTGCCACAACTTTCCTAAAATTAGAGGAGAGAAACCAAAAGCAGGTCTCTTGTAATTAACCCTGCCTCTGGCCTTGATGCACAGTGACCCTTCCTTAGTGACTCTGAGGGCTAAAGGCACCTCAGAGGCTCACACCCCATCTTGAAGACACCTGCATTACTAACCATTTGCACCTTCCTCACTGGCATAAGTGTGGCACGGGTTGAAGATGTTGTAAGGACTGAGCAAAGCACCAGAAGATGAAGAGCCTCTTGGACTTGGTATGAGGCATTGCTCCACACACTGCAACTTGTAGCATCCCTTCCACGCCTCAGAAAACAAGAGCACTGTGGGAGGAGAGATGTCTGGCTGCTACTGGCTTGGCTTGGCCTCCCTCCTCACCCCAGCACGGAGGAGTCACCTGTATGTCGACTTCAGGATGCCAAGGTGCACAAAAGCTGCTGCCTTCTGTCCTGTTGGTCTGTTTGACCATGGAACACCTCCCCCTCCCTTCTCCCCTTCACTGTCTTTTATAGCAGTCTGGGTGTACAGGTACTCAGTAGATGCTGAGCTGTAAGTCCAGCTCCAAGACAATAAATTCAGCTTGCTGAAAACACACATTCATTGTCAGCGAGCACAGGAACCCAGGGTTTTGCAGTCAGCAAGGCTATTAAATGCTGCTGTCAGAACAGGTTTATTTGACTGCATCAGCTTTTGTAGATATAAGCAAAATGGAATTTAGTCCTGCTTGGGATCACCTCCCAGCACTGCAGTAAGGGAGTGCAGGCAGTGGCCACTGCCTGCCTGCTCACAGTTGCCTGCTCAGGGGCAGAACATACAGCACAGTCATCAAGCCATCAACAGAAGAGCAAAACCAGGCCCCAGGTCCATGAGCAAGACTAAGCTTTACAGCTATTTTTTGTCCATATCTAATTTGAGAGACAGAACTACTCCAAGTTTAAGCTCTCAAAGGAGTGTCAGGAAACAGCAAGGTCCTGCTCTTCCATAAATGCAGACAAGCCTGGAAGCAGAGGTGTGGACAACAACCTCCCCAATAGGATATAGTCCCACAGCACGTGAGTCAAGCAGTTAAAAACAGGTCTATTAATAAATCATCAGGCAAAAGTAATCCTTGTTGCTCACACAGAACACAGTCACTCGCACCAGTGCCTTCCTCCAAGCCCCACTGAGCTCCTCAGCCAGCACTGCTGTGCCACAAAAGCAACTTTCCAGTGCAGACAGGACAGGCAGGCACCTGTGACACACAGCACCTCTGTGACCCACTGATCCCATTTCCTGCTTCAGTGCTGGGATTAAGAGAAGGGACAACTTTCAGCAGGCAGCATAGTGGGAGGATCTGTCTTAGGACCACAGAGGCAACATCTCCTCTGCTGAATCCCAGGAAGAAATTTTGCTGCAGGCCTTTGGAGAGGTGACCCAGATCCCACAAGGATGCTGAGCAGATGTTCTGTTACAGTGACCAGATCTTCCTGCAGATAGCTGAAGTTTATTCCTAGCAACTTCCAGGGGAATTTGAAGGAGATTTTCTTGTTTCACACAGCTTACTTCACTAAACTAGAAATAAATTGGCCCTTGTTTTCCTGGAGGATTCAAAACAAAGCCAAATTCCCCACGTGTCCAATGACCATTGCTTCACCTGCTGATCTCCATGCTTAGACTGCAATTTGGGTTCTCTCTGGAAAAAGGATTTACCTTGCAGAAGCAGCCCAGGATCAGTTTCTATCCCAGTGGAAGCCCTACAAAGCCACATCACTCCTTAGTTACACAGTTATCCAGCCCCATGAGACTCACTGCCAGGTCCTCCCAAGCTATAAAAGCCAAGAAGTTATATCAGAGATCTGAGTGTAAGAGGGCAGCATGAACCACTGGACTGAAACGAGTGAGAGCTGAATCAGGCTTTGTATATGGAGGCATCACAACTTTTTAGGGTGTCTACAAAGTAACAGAGCTACAGGCAATAGAGCTGAGCCCACAGGTGGGGGGCACAAGGAAAAAACCAGGGTCAGAGCAAACACTAAGCAACATGGACAATCCTTTTTACTTCAGCCAGGTGCCTGCTAGATAACTCCCTGGCTAAACAGGGCACATCCAGCAAAATTCCTCATTTCTGCTTTTATGAGATTTCCGAAGTTGCTGGGGGAGGATTTCTAAATTCCACTTTAAATTCATGTGAATCAAATATTGAAAACCTTATGGTAACTTGGCAAATCTCTGCTTTAATATAGTCTCCCTGTAATTAATATCAGATTGTGGAGCTCTGGGATATACTGCAAGGTGGTCACTGGAGCATCTCTGGCACTTTCCTGAAGGCCTGAATTCAGGCTGAACAATAAGGAAATTGCATGGGGCAAGCACAGCCGTATTGTGGTTTCAAAAGGACACAGCCCCCCCTCCATATCAGCTTACACAAGGAGGGTTCAGCCCATGTTCCTCATGCCCCTGGGAGCCCAGGAATTACTTTGGAATCATATTAGCAGGCCCACTGTCAGACGTCTGGAACTCATTTTGCAGCATTCAACACCTCACTTAGGAAACCTCACAAGGTGTACCAATCAAAAACTTGAAGGCTGTGGAGGAAGACAGCCTCAGTGCATGCTCCTGCTGCAGCAGCTCTATTATTAACACAGGCCAAGAGCCCAGCCACTCCTCTCCAGCAGAACTGGCTTCATTTCTGTGTCTCCACGCACAGTTATCACAGGATTTAAATGCCCCCATTGACTTGTCAAGACAGTACTGCCAGGGCACAGTGACCCCAGGTCTCTGCACCCAGGGCATCTCCCCAGAGCAGAGCAGCACTCTGAGCTAACCTCACTGCCCCGCCAGCCATCAGCACTGCCAGCCCAAGGGTCCTGCAGAGAGCAAGGTGCACCCCAAACTGCACTTCAGCCACCCAGTGCAAGCCCACCCCAGAAGTACCATGGCACAGGGAGGCAGGGATATTCCCAAGGCATGAGCCTTTCCTATGGGAAGTGTGAGCACAGAACGCTAAGCAAGGCACAAGGTGTGTTGTATAACTGCAGGTTACACTCACCCTAAACAATGGTTGCCTTAACAGAAAATAAGATGCTGAGAAGCAGACAGCAAAACAATGAGAAGTGGATGAGGAGAGACCAGGAAGGAGCTACTTCGAGCTTCTAAATAAATCTGACAGGGAATATTCATCTTAAATCAGGGTTGCCACAAGCTGGTTGGAAATCTGCCTGGCCAATTTTCCTGTCATCTTGCCAGTTGCTGGGGAGACAGATGAATTTGCCAAGAGTGGGTTTTTTTAATATCCAAGAACAGGATTTGCTGCACAAGCCCAGACACACTGTAAATGCCACACTGCACTGACTACCTTGGTTCTGCTCATCTTGAACTGCTCTCCCAGCAGAACCACACAGGTGTTACATCAATTCCCAAGATAGGCCCAAACTTATTTAAGTGGAGTCAGGAGAGCTGTGCAACTAAAGCATGGACACACAGTGCACGCTGCACTGCCTCTGACACAGGATTTAGCATAAAATCACCCATTTCACCTCAGACAGCTCTCAGCCCCAGTCTGGACACATTTTTGTTGTGGGTGTGTGCAGAGATGAGATGCCATATATTGCTTCCTCTCCACAGTCCAAATCGCTCCTATCTTGGTAGCCTTCCAAAGCCTTTTCATAGCTTCCTTTCAAGAGACACGTTGTCCCGCAATTGGCCACAAAGCTCCCACAGCATCTCAGCACAGAGAACTATGTAAAAACCCTGAATACACAATACAGCAAGAGAGACCAAACACGAAAGACTCAGGATTGCAGGTGCAATTTCTAGGATGGACACTTTTAGCACAGACAGCTTGACCCAGCCTAAGTACCTCCCAGGCCAAGTAGACAGGCTCTCCCCTCAAAGAACTTTTAACACACATCAATTAAATTTTGGCAATCATGTGCATAATCTTGTGAAACTAAGGCAGTGGGTGCTTTAAGCCAAGAGAATAGGGCTAACAGTACTTAGAGCGAACCACAGACAGCTAATCTGGGAAGAAAATTATTTTAACTGGTCAGAAACTGATCTTTTTCAGGCAGGAATGAGATTTTTCCAAGGCATTCCACTCCAGCTTTATTTAGCCCCTGGGAAGCCAACATTACAAGCCAGCTTCAGTAGGAACAAATCCAGATAACCTTAACATATCCAGAAGTCCAAGTCATCCCCAAAAACATGCACAGCTCACAGAAAACAAGGGTTAAGAAGAAAACAGCAATTTTCTGCCTGGCATTTGCATAGTTGGATTCTAGCCTGGAAATAAAGAAATATAGAAAAACACTTGTAAAAATACAAACACGATGTGCTCAAATCATGCTTCCATTGACTTTGAACAGTGTTATGCCTGGAGTGAAATGGCTCTGTTGGGCTTAAGCTTGTCCTCAGAAATGCATTGTGAATTCTCAGCAATGCCATGGGAACCACATGGGCATCTCCAAGGGAAGAATTTGGCCAACTCCATTTAACTATTTAAAATTCCAGGGTTATTTGCAGAATACAGGCCAGAGTCCCATAAAAGCAAAACAATTTGAAGAGAAAGATATTCCAGAATGACTGTGAAATGGCAAACTGCACCCTCTTCTCTCATCAAAAGGCATCCGTTTACAAAGTGATCAGCGTGGGTATTGATTCAGGCAAGGAAGCGGCAATATTTACCTAAGCACCTGCACTTATGATGTGTTAGACCCACCAAACAGCCTGCCAGCCCAGCAATCATTTACCATGGGAGAGGAAGTCTCTATCATTTCAGCCTTAAAAGAGCCATGAAGCAGCAGATAGCGTACTCCAAGTGTGCATTTTGGCAGCATGGGAATAAGTCATTCTGTGCTAGAGCCAGAGCCTTCTGGTTTGGGTCACGTGGACTCAGATGAGCTGCTAAAATCCATTCTCAGGTGTTCGTCTCCCTTTTGTCACTGTAGTCCTCTCTTAAAAATCCCTGTGCCTGGGACTTGAGCAGGAATTTCTCTCCCAACTTTCTCATAAGGAATAAAAAGCAAGCACAGAGCTCAGCAGAGAAAGCACAAGAACCATATATGCCTCTTCCCACACTCTTGTCATGTTTCTCCCACGGTCCCCACCTGCTGAAGCCAGCCTGGGTGTTGTGAACAGCAGCGGAGGATGAGCAGGGATTTAAGCTCATCCTGGAAAGTCCCCAGCCCTCCACTCATGTGCTACTCAGTTCAACCCACCCCTACTAACGAAAACCCCCTATTCCCACATTCCAACCTTACAACCAGTTGTTTAGCAGCTACCTCTGGGCATAAAAGAAGAGCAGATGTAAGGAATGCCACTGGGGCTCTCAGAAGAGCAATTTGCAATATCAGGAATCAGTTTAAAAGGCCTGCATCTCCTCCCAAAGCAGATATTGATGTGTCGAGAACACGGTTTCCTGGGCTGTCTTTAATAGCATTTTCCGGAATAACATCACTGCTCTCACGTATGCTCATCAGCTCCAGCATTCTGCACTCCCTGCAAACGTAAGGAGGTGTGTTGGACTTCAAATACCATTAGCCCAGAACAGGGCTCACTTGGAAATGGGGTCCTATTTTTTTGGAAATGCTTTTGTGTTGAATGGCATCTCCTCACCACTGACAAAACAAATCTAAACCCCAAAGAGCTCTCGGCGCAGGGCAAACAGGTTCCAAAAAGCACACACTGCCTAATGATGATTATTAGGACATTTTACGTGCCACCAGGTAGTGTTTGGAGGTTGACACCAGAAAATGCACACAGGCAATCCAGTACCAGCACCTCCAGCCCCTGTGCTGGCAAGGGAGAAAACCCAGAAAAGAAGATAGCAAAAGCAGATTTAAAATGTTCTCCTATTAGTTCCTTTTTGTCAGTGATTGGAGCAGAAAGGACCTCATCCTGAGAGACAAGCAGCACGTTTTCCTGCTCTGCTCACAGAGAACCTTTCAGATTCAGTCCCACCTCAGTTTTGTCACCATATCAGGACTCACACAGACCCATTACAGGACATCCCTAATTTACCACTATCCTGTGACAGAGCTGTCTCCATGACACACAGGACACCCCAGCAGAACAGAACAGAACCAGGCCACAGCTTGCACTCCTTGATAGACAGAGCATTTCAAGGCCCCCCAAAAGAGTCTTAGACTTCATCCCCCTCTCTCAGCACAAGCATAAGCCCTTTTCAGGGAAAAGACTGGGTGTTTCTTTCCTGCCAGTCCTTAGCTGAAATGACCAGGCCCCATCAGCCAGTGGGACAGCTGGGTCACATATAGTGGCACAGAACTGGCACCATAACAATAAAGACTGAGTCATTTCAGTGCCATTTGGTAGCAGGGATGTCTGGGATCCCAGCACAGCTCGGGCAGAGCAGAGTGCCCATGGCTCCCAGGCACAATTTGTAGCAGCAGTGCAATCCCCATCATGACAGGCTTCGTACAGGTGGAGCTGGCAGCACCCTCAGCAGGTACAGCCAGGAGACACTTCTCATTCCCAGGCCATTTCAACACACTCCTGAACAACTACTTCATAATTTCATGTGTTCCCAGAGCTGAAGAGTTTTGAATCATCTCTGAAAAACCTCTTCAGCTGCATGTGAGTTACAGAATGATGAAAAGCACACTTTGGGGGGAAAAAAACCCCCAATAAATCTCAAAAGCCTTCCAGCCAGAAAGCATTGCTGGTGCTTGAGACCTGACACATGGCACCTCAATGAGGAGCCTCTGCTTTCCTAAATTGGAAAAAGTTGGGCTTTGATTTAACAAAGCTGAGTGTATGAAAATTGCATATTTAGCATGCAGTGTAGTAGAAGCCTTTGTGCAGTCTTAACTCTGCATTAGCATATTCTAAGTCATTTAATTAAGTGTTGCAAATTGTTTTTCTGTTAATTATTTCAGTATTGGACATTATTATTTTCCCTTTTGGAAGACAGAATCTATTTCATGAGGGTTAATAATCCTGCTAACTCTCCTTTCCTTAACTGTTCATTGCTGCTGATAAGATTCCACGTGCTTTTGTCAGACTGCAGGCTTCTAGCTCATTTATAATTGGATACATCCTGTACTGAGTATCTCCAGAAGTGCTGATATGATATCCCAGATGGTAATATTCCCTCTTTTCTCTGTGTGTAATTTCACAAAAAGGCCCACTGACAGCTAGTGTTTAAAGGAAATTCGTGTAAGCAGACATGGTAGGTGATCTGATCTGCTTTGTATTAGGGATGGATAAATCCATTCTGATGAAAAAGAAGCAAAGAAGAGTGAATCAGAGCCAGGGAGCAGCATCTGGGAGTCCTGGGCTTTATTCCCAGCACTGCCACTGATCTGTTACAGAACCATTAAACTGCTCCACCTCAGACTTCCTCATCTAAAATGGGCTTATTATTGACTGTGCCTACCTGGTAGGTGTCTAGTGGGGATTAACTAATATTTGGAAACACTTTGAGATCCTCTGAGGGAAGGTACAATATAAATGCAAAGCAGTTGCACTGCTACTCTATTAACTGTTGACAGCCTGCTCTGCTGCTTTTGAACTACCTGACCACAGACCTGAACCAACAATGAATGCAAAGAATTAAGAGGAGGAACAGTCCCAATCAAAAAGCCATCCAGAGGGGAGTCCCCATGACTTTTCCAAGGAGTGTGTCTCCCATCTTCCTTGCTATTGGTATACAAAAGCAAACCTCTTCATGCAATAAAGGGCTGCTCAGCAAAGCATAAAGAGCTGAAGGCATTATCAGGACTAAACACACACTAAATTCTTCTCCCGTAACTTATTCAAACATTTCACACCTGCAAAGCTGAGCAGATGGGAATCTGGGAATCTCAGAAGAAGGATCTCACCCTCTATCCCATGGTACTCTCATCTACATCTTCTCACAAAAATTTATTTGTGACCTTTTAGCTGATTTCATTCCTGCAACCTGAGACCATTCTAATCCTCTGCAGGAAAAAAAGAACAAAAACCCAGTGAGGACAATATTTCTCAACCTTTAGACAGCAACTGGTCCCTTCCTTCTGTAAAATCATCCACATACCATACACGAGAGCAACAAAGCAGAGGACAGTAAGGCAATAATTTTCCAAAAGGCCTATAGGCTGGCCCTGCCCTGGGAAAGAATAAGAGACATTGGACTAGAAGAACTAATGTATTTTAACCTCAAAGCATCACATAAACATTAAGCCCATCAGCCTGACCTCTAGGATGTGATATTATTCTTTCCATTCTGTAAAACAGTCTAAAAGATGAGGAGTACTTCACTCTGAAATCCACTCCGAGCAGCCTAAAATGGTACTGCCCCTCTTCAGCCTCCTTTCCTCTCTCCTCACCCAAAGGTGTTTATCTTTCTCTTAAACTCACACACATCCCAAAGTAAAATAGAAAGCCAGGGCACCAGGCCAGGCCAAAGGCTAGCACATGAATTTACTGTGCTGTCTTCAGTCTCCCAGAAGCCTTTCCTGAGTCCTAATAAAGATATCTGAAACAAGATGCTAATGCTGGATTATCCAGGTAATCTCCCAGAGTTACTTCCCCGGTTTGCCTGGTTATAAATAATGAATTAGGCCTTTACTTATTATTTCTCTGCCCTTTGGGGTCACTGTGAGGCTGGGGAAGGAATACAAATTTAAGAATATTAGATCCATTTATTAATATCAATTTCTGCCAATCCTGCATGAGAGATGTCCCTCACCCTGTGCATGCTACTGATACTCTGAAGCGGCTGGGATGTTAATGGCATGGATCTAATAGCTACGAACTGGCCCAGCCTTACTCACCATTCCCATAAATTGAATTTTTAAAAGGCAGATGGGTGCTTCATAAGTGGAAACAGAATCATGTGCCAGTTTTCATTTCTTTTCTGTTCCTGAGCACTGGTGAAATGAAGTCTCCCCACTGGCTTTGTCCACATAAGCCTGTCGTAACAATTTAGTCCCATTTTAAGAGCCCCTGTTATTCCCACACTGGATTTCTAAAGCACCACCGTAACCCCTTCTCTGCCGTCTTCCTCTGCAGCACCCATTCAGCTGAACACAGCCACAGCAACCACACAGGCTTCCAGGGATCTTTAGGCTGAGAGAACAAGATCTGTCCCACAGCCCCTTCACTTTCTCCCTCTTGACTTACTCCATCTGCTCTTTGACATAAAGGCAATTAATTCCAGCCATGACTATGAGTATGCCTGCAGCACTCACTGTGCTGGAAGTCCCAAGCTGAGCCTTACTCAAGGGACTGGTACTAATTTCAGCTACAGTCTGAATGCTGGTAGACTCCTTAGTCCAGACAGCTTTTACCACCAGGCTCCTCAGCCTGCCCACGGGTCTTCCGCCAGCAACAGCAATCACCAAGAGCTACAACAATGTGCTCACAGGTGTCAGTATTTTCCCAAGAACCCAGACAAAATGCTGCCTCTTGCCTTCTATGCACCAGTGTGAACATAGGTGGCCACACGAGCACCCCTGGTAGGCTTCAACCATGCGGTTCACCTAATCACCTTAATTACTTCAAAGGCCCCTCACTAAAGGGACCAGTCACCAGCCACCAGCTGAAGGGAGTAGAAGCCATGGAAGCAAGAGTGTTAAGTTTCTATAACTTGAATATAGAGATGTTTTTGAGACCCTGGCTTGCTCAGAGCTGGGCTGAGCAGGACAGGGTGGGATCACTGCTGACCAGTCTGCACAAGCTCTTGGGCCAGGGAGTAACTGAGACTTCAGCAAGGCCCTCACCAGTCTCCACCTCTTTAGCAACAGGCTCAAAGACCAGGCCAGGAGCCATCCCACCTGTGCTTAAGGCACAGAGATCACTTCTGTGCTGAGGATCTTGAGACAGAATTCAGGTGTTCATCAGGGTTTGTTTCAGTCAACTCTTGAATTGCAGACACATCCTCAAAAAAGCCAGGCCAGGTCCAGTCACCATCCCTAGATGTACAGGGAGGGCATCCTTGTGAATACCAACTTCCTCTGGAACCCTCACCTACATGTCCCTCCTGCAACACCCAAGGCTTGCCCAGTGAATGCAGCAGCACACTCCGCCACACTCTCTCTTCAGTCTCCAGATTGTGCTCATGTTGCAAAAATAATTGGAAATCTCAGCCAGAATACATGAGGAAAGCAGATTCACAGTGCAGAGTTTCTCTAGGTTTCAAAATACTTCTGAAATCTTTGTAGAGTCAAGAAATGTGCTGTTTTCTTCCTTTTCCACTTTGATGGCATTTCATCTACACTTTTGAAATATGGATCTCCTTTTTCAAGCATAAACACAGCTCTTTAAAGATCCCTTATGCTTAAAATGCACCTTTTCAGTATCAGCCACATATTAGAAACAAAATAGAGAGCGTATGGATCCCTGCACTGAAGACTGTTAGCATAGCTGAAGGGTCTAGGCCTGAGTGATATTGCCCAAACAATGGGCAGTTGTTACTGGAGACATTCCCCTGGAGCACATTTCATGGCCCTCAGCAGTTGCAGATGTGTTCCCCTTTGCTTATGGACCCTCTGGAAATCACTGGCAGGTGTTAGTGACTTCCTCTCCTACAGAGTGCGTTATCTCATGAGGAAAGACCAGTCTGCCACAGCACTTGAATTAGGACTTGACATTCCCTTTTCTTGCTTGAAGCACAGACCATTTGTTCCCCTTCTCTCTCAGGTGGCATATTTGAGTCCCTTGGGGAATATTGTTAATTGAATGGGAAGTGACTGTCTGAGCCAGCAGAAAAGGCAGATGGCTACAACTGAGGGATAAGTCAGATGCAGTTCTAAATTCTGCTGCCAACTGAAAGCCCATCCCTTGGAGACTGGGGGATTTCAGCGATGGCCTCAGTGTGAAGGTCATATCAGTGGATATTCTCTCTTTTCCATGCCTAGGTGATGACCAGAGAGGAGCTGTCTGGTCACCACACCTGAGGCATAACCCCCTAGGACTGTCTGGAGACATGCTCACCACCTAGCCTGAAGGTTTCTTTGTAGCTTTGATGTATATGGGATTTCATCCCCTTGAATTTGATATGAAATTGTTATCTTGCAGCCTTCAGAATCCCATAGTAAGCTTGGGAAGAAGCAGAGAGCAGTGTGGGAGACACGGAGGGCAGAACACTGTGCTATTCTGTAGCCCAGAAGAAAGGAAAGTCTTCAGACCAGTTCTACATTTCACTGACAGCCAATATGAACATTTTAAACCTGGTGTTGATCAGCCAGAGCTGGAAAAGAGTAAGAACACACACACAGAGAGTTGCTGCTGCTTCTGGTGAATTCTGTATGAAATGGGGTGATCTCAGAGGCCTATGAACAACGTATTCAAAGAGCCAATCCCAGACCCTAGAAATGCAGGAGCAAGCAGCTAGATGCCCATCCACTTGGCAAAACAGGAGCAGGCTGAGTCTTGCTATGTTTCTGAGGCAATTAAAAACAAAACAGGCAAAGGGAGAAAGATATTGAGAGAGGGGGGGAAGGAATTTCCTCATTGCACATTCGAAGTACTACACAAAGGTTCAATTTTAAACCCACACACCACAGTGTTTGCCGTCATTCTTTGTGGATCACTCGATATCATCCCACCAGCCACAGCATCTGACATCAGCCTCTGTAGAGCAGCCTGTTGCAATACCAGGCTTCCGCCTTTTCAGAATCTCAGACATAAGTACGAGAAATATCCCTGTCCAATCCTGGTGGGATGGGCACGGTGGCAGCTGATTATGCCCCTAATTACACTTGTCTGGAGACAGCTCTCAGATGCAGAGGAAAACCCTGACTTCAGCACTTTCACAAGAGATATTTAACTGCATCTTGACTGGTCAAACTCCTCCTGGAGTAACTACATTCAGCTCACACCCATCCTTGTCGCCTCAAACTCGCTGCAACAGCTGTTGGCATGGTCTGGAGAGCAAGGCAGGCCCACAGCACTGCCAGCTCCCACCTCCCTGGGCCAGCTGAAGTGGGATGAAGGGGAGGATTTTCTCCCTTCTCTGCCCTTCAGCCACATCATTCATCTCCTGCCCAAAAGTGGGAATGGTGCAAATTTTCAGGCATGGCTAGAGTTTATCAGTGGCTGCATATGGCTGATGGAGTGATCCTTGCAGGTCTCTGTTCACCATCATAGTACTGTGTCACACACTCCTCTCCTGAGCAGAGGTCAGGTTTTAAACCAGGACAGAGGAAAAGCAAGTTTAGATGCAGAAGATAAGACTGAGGCAGCAGAGATTAGAGCAGCCAGAGGAAAGCTGAAAGTCATACTGTGGCATCCCATTGCCTTCTGTGTGACAGATCTGGCTTTAAAACACCACCCCTTGTGTGTCACTTTGTGCAGTGATTGCTCCATGAATTTATTTACCAAGGCAATCCAAGAAGAAAACAAAGAAAAAAAACCCCAGGAAGTTACTCAGATTACAAGTCGGCACAATTAAAACCTTGATATTTATGGCACTGTAAGACAGAGGCACATTAATAAATAATACTTTGCTCTTTTACAGCACTTTTCCTCTAATGATCTCCAAGCAAATTACAAGTTTTTGCTAGCTGAGCTTCACCAAACCCCTGCAAGGCAAGGAATAGATAAACTGAGTCCCTCTGCTCCCAGCCAAAGTTAAGATCTCTGGGAGGGAAGCAATGTAATACACCAAAGCAGCACTGTCTAATGCATACAAGTACAAAAATAAGGCAAGTGTAATATTTTTAACTGTTCAGCAATACCTAAAACACCAGCTCCAGCTGAGGCTTCACCATGCTGGGCACTACCTGACAACACTAATGATATTCCTTGAGCCAAGAGCACAAGACATGCAAAGCATAAAAGAGCGTGGGGTCAAGACAGGCAGGAAACCACCTAAGAAACGTCTTGCGGGCATTGCAGTGCTCTAATCAACACACAGCATGGCCTGGCTGCTTGGAGCTGGCCCTCTGTTGCAGGAAGAATATTGTTTGAACACCTGAGTTATCAGGGTCTGGGCTTCCCTCAGGAAGGAGCTATCAACATCTTTGGCATCCAGGGCCCAGACACAACAGAGGCACAGGGCAGCAGATGGCAGCAGGGCTGGGTGGCAGCCAGCTGGCTGGGTTACACAGAGCTGTTTGGGCAGCTGACCAAGGCCTCCAGATCACGGGAATGTCACCCAGGTGAGGACTGGAGAGCTGAGCAGATTCACATCTAACCAGAGGAGCCAGGAGCTGAAGTGGATGTAAGCTTCAGTTGCTGCATCACTTTGGAGTCCTTCCTTCCACTCCTTTATCCTTGTAAAGTGTGAGATTATCTCATGCACTCTGCAAAAGAAAAGTCCTTCCTCCTGGGAACAGAAAAAGCTGCTGGGTTAGGACAGGGGGACCCCAAAGGCTTGAGTGCCTTCAGGCCACAATTCCATGACTGATCCCTGTGGGTCTCACACTAACACCACTATGTTCACTAGCTCCTGGGAGCTGAAGAAACCTTCTCTGTCTGTTTTGCCCTTAAAGCTCAAGAGATTGACCTTTGCTTATTCCTTCCCAAGCTTTTTAAAGCCAGGTCCTAAGTGGGCTGACTAATGATGGCAAGGTTTAGTGCAGACCAGGCTGTGCTGCAGTCAGAACAAAGCCTGATGCTTGTCCCATGTGAGGAGGTGTGCAAAAGCAGAGAGATCCTTGTGATTTTTTGCACAGGTTGGCTTCTCCGAGCCCAAAATTGCAGGGCAAGCACAGCAGAGGGGCACTGCACAACTGCTGGGTGGGCTTGCTGCTCACTCTCTGGCCTACTGCCAAAGCCTGCTGATTTACCACCCTGTCAAGAAGAGAAATTAGATGCCTTGCTTAGAGGTTTATATTTATTGGAATAGAAAAAAAAAAATCAACAAAAACCTACTCGGTGACTGCTAGAAATATGTGTAAACCAGTTAAACACACTTTATAAAACCTTACAACAATAATACACTTTTACTGAAACAATCACAGGAGCAATTTCACCTGTACTTACTGTCCAGTCATCTGAGCACAAACAGCCCTGAGATTTATGTGCGAGTGGGAACATAATTTCTATTATCTCCGACATTAAACTTGGCAATGGAAAATCCCATGCCTGGACTGCAAAATCAATTTCAATAACCAGAATAGCAAGAAGTCAAAGGCAGGACTTGGAAAGGACATGAGCTTCTCAAATAGCCAGCCAGCTTTCTTTATAATGGGTATGCCACTGGGATGGGATGGGATGGGCAATTGGACATTGTGGCTAGATTTTCTCTCTCAGCATGAAATATTGCTGTAGTTACATGAGGCGGGTTCTGGACCACAGTAGTGGCTCTCAAACTTTGTTTTTCCTGTCAAACTCCACATTTGGGGCATACAAGACAGAAGAGAAATGACTGAACTGCAGGATTCAAGACTGCTTTTCACTGTATCCAGGCCTGAAATACAGCTAGTCCAAAATTCTGGCTCTGAAGCAGGACCAGGTGTGTCAGAATGAGATGTGGTAAATCCTGCAGGAGGTAATCTGCCCCCCATCCCAATCCTCACTGCAGCAAAGGCATTGTTTGAGAGGTTTCCTGGATAACAGATTATAGATACAGGTAGAGCTGATCCTGCCTTGGAGAAGGCAGCTGAATTAGGTAACCTGCCAAGATCCATGCCAGGCCAATTTGCTGCAGTTACAAGACATTGCCTTAACCCTGACACACAAGGCTTTATATATCTTCCCTCTGTTGAGGTTTGAGGGTGACAGAGGGGAGTTGCTGTAACAACTCTGAATATTCCTTGTGCCAGCGACATACCAGCACCCCCTCTAAGCTCACCCCAAACTGCCATGATCTCCTTTGGAGGCAAAATGCAGACAGCTTGCCGAGCCACAAAGATACAGACACCAGTACCCAGGGTTTGCACCAGCTCACATGTGATGGCATGAGCTCCAGAGCTTCCTGAAATCATCAAGCAATTCCTAGAAGTACCGGCTGCAGATGGGGAAAGCTGCAAGTATGGGCTTAGAAGTGATGCCTTCACACACTTGCATTTATGCACTCTTTTAGGACCTGTTTGCTGGGGACTACTTTACAGAAAGCTGGAGTGACAGTACTGCTGAAC
>NW_008240227.1:853087-906189 GCF_000691975.1 Corvus brachyrhynchos
TGAACCAAGTACTCAGATCCTCAATGCACCCTTACGCAGACAGCACTTCAGCTGCCCTTTCCTCACTTCCTGTGCTTTCCAGGGAGTCATGCCAGGTTTTAATCTGTTACTCCACCCTCTGGGAACCAAGACAGGCTGGTACTAGGACACCTTTGCCCTGTAAAGGCAAATACTTTGCTCACACATTGCAAACACTGTAGGTTCCCCTCTGCAGTAAATTCAAGATGCACAGAACCAGCATTTCAAGTTTATCAGAAAAGACATAGCACATACAGACACAAAAACCTTCTAAAAGAGGCAGTAAAAAATTAAATGCCATCATCAGTGCAAGAACATTCACAAGTCAAAGAGCTGAGCCTCTGCCATGAACTATAATCAAGAAATGAACCCAAGGCATGAACCTCCCTCCCAGCTCCCCTCACTCATGTCTGTATGATAACCAACAGCCAGTGCTGCGGAAAAGGAGAGAGACTCCTGAGTGATCCTCCCTAATAGATTCGTCTTTTATCATGTTTTCATGACCTTTGTAAAAGGCAATTTAAATTCTAATTGTCCTGTGAGCACCACAGGAATCAATTAGTGACAAGAGATGTTAATTGTGCAGACTGGGAGGAGGCATTGCTGGGCTGCACAGCTCTAACACGGGGTTAAGAGCCCAGGGGAATGCTGGGATGGTTGGGGCTTTAATGAGTCCTCCCTTTCTAATAGTTTCCATGTTGTGCTGCAGTTGTCAAGGTCCATTAGGCTTCTGGAGCACTGAATGAAGCAGTGGCATCCCCTTCACTCCTGCACTCCCCAAGCACATGCACAAAGGATCAGAAGGAACTGTCACTGAGAAAGCAACTACTAAAACCTCACTCTCTTTTTGTTCTTGCTTCCCCTCCCTACAGACCCGGCATAGAAATCAGGTCTTGGGCACTGGCTGTTATAAAGCAAATGCTTAATGTTGGTGGGCTCTAAGGGAGGTGAGCCTGGTCCTGTCACCTAAAGATCCAGCTCGAGCTGTGCATATAAAGGAAACCCTCCTGGTTTTGTACCAGGGCACAGTGTTTCTCCATGAAGACCCTGGCACTGATCACACTGACCCTTGAAATGCCAGACAAAGGGCAGGCTGAATGCCCAGTATTTAGACTACACAGGCATGGAAAATTTGTCTGAGCCAGAATGAGAACATTCAGCTCAACAGACTGTCCAGCCCACCCTGGCACAGGTATCTCTCAGTCAGAGGACTTGGCACAAGTAATCAGGTGCACCCTGAGATACACCATTTGTTACCTACCTCCCCTCAGGTGAAAGTAGTGCTACCCTCACGTGTACCCCCTGGCTGGCAGGCAGCTGTGCACAGGAGAGTTACACAGTGGTTCAGGAGTCCTCAGCACCTCCAAGACATGTAGCATAACTTCATGCCAGGAAAGCTTGTGCTGTGCTAAGTCATGCATCTGGGATGGTTAAATCCCCCAGAAGTAATAACCCCACCACTATTTTCTATTAAATACCATCACAGACCACTATCACCACCTAAATCCCTCTACATTACCCACCTGGCCAACCATCAACCTTGGGAGGTTGCCTTGGGTAGGTGCTGTGCCTTAATTACTTCTGTTCTGCCTGAAACAGAGTAAATGCTCTTTTTTTCCTTAGCAAATGTCATTTTTGGGAATGCTCTCCCCAAGTACATAGATTGATTCGGTTTTTAATTATATTTTATTTTTTACATGTGTCACGTTCTCTAGCCTCTGGAATAGGTGATAAGCACCATTTTCTAAGGAGCACTAAACGCAATGGGAATGTCCTGTATGACACTCCATCACATATCCTAGTGACATTATTGTCATTTTTAAAACTGAGATTTAGGCACCCCACCCAGAAGAAAGGAGAATAGAGAAGACCTCAGTGTCTGTGAAAGTCTCGGTTCTGATCCTTGGTGGTGGCATCAGAACCTTCCCTTAATTTACGAGCATGAAGGTAAGCATAGCTTTAGCTACCTGTAATTTGGAAGAGATAGTTAACCTGCTTACCAGAGATCTTAACATTTTTATTGCAAATCCCACATGCAGGAAGTTTTCTGAGGGCAGCAAGGCTCGAGCACACTGGGAGGATACTAGATGGAGGATGGCCTAGGTCAGAAAGGTTGCTTAGGGACTAAGTAAACCGCAGGGAGCATGTGGTGTGGCTAGGTTTGATGTGCATGCCAGAGGGGCAGAAAGGAGCCTGGAATCTGTGTCACTCTGAAATTTCTGAGACATATCCTCTGCAGGGGACCCAGAGCTTCACACCAGCACAATGGACTCCTGTGGCACAAAAGGGAAGAAAACCTGGCAGGTGTGAAGTGCAATCCCCACATGATGTTCCTCCCATCCCTTGCCAGATAGTCCTCTCCAGCTGCCTGAGCAGTGGAACAAAGCCAGTTTCACTTCCAACAGTACAGAATTAGTGATTTCTTTACTCACCCTCTGCCCACTGCATCTACAGAGCCTTTTCTGAATTTCGATTAAAAATAATAATGCATTTCGTTCTGCTTCACAAGGCCCATTGGTCACCTGCCTGTATCTCTTTCAGACTCCACTAGTTCCTCCTTTCTTCCACCAGCATAATCATTTTATGCTCTCATCTTTTCCTTCCATTATTTGGGTGATTGTGGACACATTTTTACTGCTGAGATTTACAAAATAACTCAGTCAACCCTTACACAGCAGAGCTGTCCCTGCTCTGGAAGTGGGAAGGAGTTATTGTGTGAGTTGATCCCCACACCACGCACATGGCTCTTGAGATACAGCTGATCAGCCTCAAACCTGGGGTTACCTGAGCCCCACATGGCAGAGCCCAGGGCTGGCATGCACAGTGCTACACAGGCTCCCTGGCATAGATGGGAGGGGGTTTGTTCTGGTGCATCCTCTGCAAGGTTTGATGCCTCACACAAAATTAGCGAACAGTGAACCCAATCTTTTCAAACCAAACAGGAAACAAGTGCCTTCTGAAGGACCATGACAGAACTAAGTAAAACAGGCTCATCCATCACAAGATTCCCTGAGGCACCACTTGTCCATGCCTAGGGACCAGCTGAGCAGTGAAACTCCCTCTGGAGGCTGCTAATGCCTTCCTCTGTCTCTGAAAAGGATGACAGAGGCAGGCTCACTCCTTCTTCCTTTCCCACTTCATTCATTCCCCAGCATCTGCATTGCGTGCTGACACAGCCTGCACTATCCCTGAGCATTCAGGGAAGGCGGGAGGAGCTCCAGCCAAACCCACGGCCTCAGCAAAGGCTGCGTTCACAGCCAGCCACTCAGCACAACAGGGAAGCCTCATGTGCAAGCTGCTCCTGCATCGGAGCTGATGGAAAGAGCTGCCAGAGGAAACCTTTTTCTGGGCACGGCAACTTCTAACACTTCCATAAATCCAAGGAATTAGTCTGCATAACATCTAATCTGCTAATAACGTGGGTATTGTATATTATATGTGCACATGCAATAGATATTAAATACAGAGATGTTAATACAAAAAATGATAACGTGTATCATACACACCTAATTACCAGTCGTTACTCCAGACACAGCCAGTTTTGCCTATGCCTTTATCTTCAGCATTGAGTGTGCCTTAGGGGTCCCAATTTTCCTAATCCTAATCCTAAATGTAATCTTTAACCTTCCTTTTAACCCTCCAAAATTGCTGCCCTGAATGCCTCCTGTGATGCTGTTACTTATTCACAGTTAAAGGCAGCATTCTTTCATCAGCCCATCTACCTCTTGCTCTCCTGATTCCCTCTATTCACAAGCAGCTTTGCTTCTTTCCTTTTTCTGTTCACCTGGAATAGCCTGTAATGGCTCCCCCATGGATCCTCACTACCCACCCATCTCAGTCCAGGCAGGACAGCTGGAATCAGGAGCCTTGCTGAGGGCAGGGACTGGTGGTTTTCATGAGCTGAACTGTGCCCAAGGCAGGTGCTAAAGCTTCACCAACTTTTGCTTGTTTTTTCTCTTTTGCTCCTGCAAGACTGGTCCTATACAAAAGGAGAGTGGCCCAAGCACACGTACCTTAAAAACCACACCAGATTCTACACCTCAGCAACCAAACATCTCTTAAACCAGACACTAAAAGGAAAGAAAGGGAATGAAAAGCAAGCAGCAGTTATGAGAACTGGACTACAGAGAGCAGCCAGCAAGACAAAAATTTCATTTGCCATGTAGGAACTTAAACTGATTGGCTTCTAGTAGCATGCAGTGAATACTGACAAAAATTTGACTTAAAAGCTACCATTATTTTTCAAAACCATTTTCCCCAGCTGCCAGAAAATACAGCCACATTCAAAAGCTATAAAAAAACCGTATCAAGTTTCACCAAGTGAATTGCAGCCAAGTTCCCATGATGGCACCTGGCATTGACCACATCAGAACAAAGTCATGGCACTGAGTACTACAAGCCACTGAGTCCAGCAGCAAAAATGCTTCTTGTTTATTTTACGTATTTTATCTTTGTAGCACCAGCCACACCTGTACCACGTCCATCTAGCCCTGAAGCTACGTATATAACTCAGCCTCCTGCTGACAAAAAAAAAAGAGAATTTGGCTCTCTCAGCACCAACTCAGACCATTTGTGTCTGGGCAGGGACTGATGATGGAGCCTGGCACAAAGTCTTTGGCTGGCTCTGATACACTCGTTCCTGTGTCTGGCCTTCAGGACGCTTTGGTGGAGCTGTGTCCACCTTGATGGGAAATATTAACCTCTCCTCAGGAGCTCTGCTAGAAACTGCTGCCCTTTTGTGTTCACTACAGTCTGATGCAGAAGAGAAAACCATTGTGTTCCCTTTATGCTGGGGTGTCTCATTTTTTCCCAATCACAGAATTGTATAGGTTGGAAAAGACCCCTACAATCATCAAGTCCATCCATTTGCCCAGCACAGCTGAGGCCACCACTGACCCATCCCCCAAGTGCCACACAGCTTTTAAATCCCTCCAGGGATGGTGATTCCACTACTGCCCAGGGCAGCCTGTGCCAGGCTTGACAACCCTTTAGATGAAAAAAAATTGCCTAACATCCAATCTAAACTTCCCTTAGTGCATCTTGAAACTGTTTCCTCTTGTCTTATTGCTTGTTACCTGGGAGAAGAGACCGACCACCACCTGGCTACAACCTCCTCTCAGGTTCTATCTGATACAGGGATATTGTAGTAACTGTTCACCTGCTTTTCCCGGTTTCCTGAAACTGAGTTTTTGCAAGGAAAATGTGACATTTTGGCCAGCAAACAGTATCTGTGCATCACAGGACTTGTCTCAACTCTGTGTTACACAAGCTGATGGTCTTTGGACAGTGTCTAAAACAGCCTTTCCAAAGCTGAGACACCCAACCTTTTTCTGGAATCCAAATTGCAAGGAAATTAAAGTATGGGGAGTTGACATGACTGCAAACAGTAGCTGACTTTAAAGGTTCTTTTACTTATATTTGCATAGATATCAGAGCAGAGGAGCTTTCTGTGTTGCTGTCACTTCAGTTGGTGGAACATCCCTGATAATGTTCTTAAAACTGGCATTCTTTTGTCAGTTTGAGGGTCCCACATTTTGCCAGGAACTCATGAGCTGGGGAGGAGTGCTGGGGCACACAAGCCTGGCCGAAGCAGCTCCATGGGAAGGCACTGGGGTCTCTGTCCCACGGGAAGGAACAGGGCAGGCACCTCTGTGAGCGAGCCTGCCGCCCCCCCCTGCCGGCTGCCACGGGGCAGAGATCTGTTCGAGCAGCCAGGGCTGCAATTAAAGTGTTGTTTGTCCGTGGGGGAGGGAGGGGGAATGTGCGCGCAGACCGAGAACATGGAAAAATCGGATGTGAGCTGAAGCTAATGGGAGGAAACAAGATTGTTTTAACAGCGGCAGCGAGTGGGTGGTAGAGTCTGCTACCGAGAGAGGTGGCCAAGGAGGTGCCGCTGCCAGGGGCCACAGTGGTCCATGGAGAGTAGGAACTACTAACACAGGGATGCCCTAAAAATCCTGCAGTCAACTAAACCCCAATGGTCCTGCAGCCCCGCTCTCACAGGTCATATCAAATGAAAGCAGAAGGAGCGTGTCTTTCATCAAAAGGAGTGCACAAGGTTACACTGAACCCCCCAATTAAACTGAGGAAAGATGGATAACACAAAAATCAGCTCCAAGATCAATATTTCTATTCATTTACAAGCACAACAAGGTTAGAGAGGTGAGCAGAGTAAATAATTAACTCATTTACAGGATTTTGTTGGTTTTTTTTTTTTTTTCAAACAGAGTCATTTTATTTCCTGGGTGATTAGCTATGCAGTTGACATTAATCACAACTACAGCAATTATTTGAAGTATTTGATTAATCAATCCAGAGGAAAAAAGAGAGCTAGGCCAAACCACCCTTGCTGCACAGCCCTGTTGGTCAATCAGTCAATACACAGGTGCTGGCTTTCAGAAAGGTGACACATTTCCTGCTGGGTATAACAAGTCCTCTGGCTGGCTGGATACAGCAGTAAGATGGATATAACACTTCAGATGGGGAAGATGCAGACCACGATGCTTTCCAGCTGAATTAAAGAGTATTTATTAATGCTATACTTGCTGAATTGGGATTCTCAACTTGTGGCCCTGCAGCTACTAAAACACAAATACAATCAAATGCTTGGCCAGACCTGATGATACACCCGAAAAATACCATTACCAAGCAGTGTGTGTCAGCCAACGCTGGCAGGTGGCTGAAACTCCTAACTCTTTCCTTCTCATCTATAATATGAGAAGTGATTTCAATTAAGGAATAACAAGAAGCAGAGAAAGTGGTCTGAGCATTATTATTATTAAAAGATCAGGTGTATACTTTCTTTTTCTTGCTATTTTTCCTTCTAATAATCATTCCTGGAACTCCTGTCTACAACTCCTACCCCTGGTAGCAGTGATCTTCAAACTTAATTGGAAGAAACTCCAGACTTGGTAAACCACCGGAATCAAATTTCAGCACCTTTTGGACAATTCTCACACCTACCGACAGACAGCTGGTAATGTGCTATATTATAATACATTCTCATCTGGTTTTGCTCTGGATTAAGCTGCTGCTTTCAAAAATGCAAATGTTAACTCCCAGAACAAACTCTGCTTGATGATGTTAAGCTTATGTGTAAACTGAAATGCAGTAGACTTTCATTACAAGAGCTCAACCATTTAAAAAGATGAAAATTACAAGATGGGGCACATTTTTAAAACAAATATTGGAACATTCAACCTGTATTTTATTGATTATGTTTCCCCATCTAACACTTCTACTGCTGCATATAAATGAAACTAATGTTTCTTTAACACAAAAACTGTAAAGGATCAAAAATCTTTTGGACTGCTACAACTCCTGCAGGGAATTTGCCTCATGATCATGGCAATGCAAAGTTCTGCTGTGTGGCAGCACATTGCACTCTCTTCTGGGCACAACCCAGGTGAAAAATAAGCTCTCCTGTGTGCAAACAGGACACCAGACTGCCACGCTCCCAAAGCTTTTGCACACAGGTCCTTCATGCACAAAGCCAAAAGGTTCCCACTCCAGTAGAGGACACACTGCAGGAAGAGAGGCAGGGTCTAGAATAAGGCACTACATACATGCTTTTGGTAAGATCAACCACTCCAACTTTTTCATCTGCTCCTCAAGGAGCATATTTCTTACATCTGGCATGCAAAATACTGTAATAGTGAAGAACGTCCCATTTTGATTTAAATGAATGCATTTATTTCCAAATGGGAGACCGTAAGTTAAACAAACACATTTCTCTCTTTGCACATGAAAGCATTGTTTTGTCACAGATGTACAGTATAATACATTTATTTTCTCAATTGTTTTGTATTTGTAAGGCACTGCCAGTTATTTGGATGGGTTTGTAAGGATGAAGCAAATTGCTCTGTGGGGCTCTATTCAGGGAACATAATATTCCCACAAAAGCACCATAATTCTGCATGCAGCAACACAAACTGCCACGACATCGCAGCAGCTGGCAGAGTGGATAGAGTTAGCATTATCAAAACCAGCACGACAACTCCACTCCAAAAGCCCCTTACATGCATAAATTAATGATGAATGTGCATTGATTAGCCCCCACCCAGACTCCAAGGAACTCTCCCTTCCTGCAATATAATTTGGAACTTCAACACAGTTGCTGTGTCCATTCCCAAGGCCTGGGGAGCACTTCGGCTTGTCCTTGGATTGCACTGGCCTTATGCAAAGCTCTGAAGCCCTGCTCACATATGTGCACTGGGGCAGATTAGGGGAACAGCCAACAACACAGAATGCTATCAGCAACATGCCAGGAGGTGCATTTTGGGAGGTCTGCCACACAGAAAGCTGAGAGGAACAAGATCCTGCCAGGGATCAAGTCTATGTTCCAGAAGTTAGATATAAATTTGGCTGCACCTATCCTTCTGACCAAGCAACTCCCTTCTCCAGGCATGCAGAATGACAAAACAAGCTGTCACAGAAACACTTTATGAGACTTTTTCATCACAACTACAAAAACCTGGAAATGTGCACAGCCCCAGTGGACATTGCAGCCCCCAAACTCTAAGGCTTCTCCAGCTATTTGCCAGCTTCCTCCACAGCTCTAACCAGTTCCCACTTGGCACACTCTGGCTTCCTGAAATTTGACCACAAAGGCCTTCCTATCCATCTCTAAGTCCTTCTGGTTACACAAAAATGGGTTTTAAAAACCAAGAAAATGTGTGCTGAATACAGGCTGACTAACCCACATTACGTAATTCAGGTTAAAGCAGGATTAAGAAAAGGCAGGTTGGCCTGGAGGCTCAAGTAGAACATAATGTGGGAATTCACATTTCAAGTCAACTTGTCCTGTGTGATATTGAATCTGAGTGCAAAGCCTTTAGCATGCATAGGTAGACAGGTTTGTACTGAGTATATAAAACAATAATAATGATATAAAGGCAGAGCGAATACCTAGATCTGATATGGAAGCCCCCTGTTCCATGCTATCTCTCCAAAATATCCCTGCATTTTCCTATGTCAGGTGACTTGACCTTTAACTAAAAGCACATCTTTACTACCTGACTAGTTTCTGTGGGTCATTTGTGGAGCTGCTGAAGCCAGGCTTCTCCTTGCATACTAATGACTCCTCTCAGTCTAGGAACATCATTTTGGGTGCTGCTTCTGTTACCATACACAAGCTCAGCTTGAGAGAACCCAGCGCAGCCTAGTTTATATGAGCAGGTGCACTGAAATTGAGCAAGAGAGGAAAATCTGTGTCAGTAGGAAAATCAAGAGAGGAGAAGTGCAGGGGGGCTTTAAAGAAACAACTACCCCTTGCTTTATACACATTGTCTCCTACAGACATGAGAGATGGAAGTTTCATGAAGAGGTCCAACAGTGATTGAGACATTAACTTCAAGGTCTAGTCTCTACTGGAATCCTTTATCCAGAAGTTGTCTGGGATCCCATGGTTCTTCTAAGCCGATCTTTCCATCAGCTCTTTGTATACAGCATCATTAGCAGCTTGTCTTTATGCAGTAACAGCTCATGACCTCAGAAAATTTACTACTTAGAGCACTGACAGATAATAATAAAAATGCAGAAGGGAATTTGGGCAGAAAAGAAATCTCAGCTTTCTCGATTTTTTTGCAGGATAGTTTTAGTTTTGATCAGTCAGCTCTAATGTGGAAGCCAGGAAAGAGCTGACTCAGTGAACACACTAAGTGGTGATTTCACATAGCAACCTAATGATGATGATGTCGTACTAACTTGTATACAGCTACTGAGCATCACTGGGAGAGAAGGAAGAGCCCTGCAATATATTGCTGTGATTCCTAATAGACCAGTAGAATTCCTGTTGTCAGAGTCCTGAAGGAGGTCTTGAACCACTGCCGGAGCTGGGAGGTGGCAGAAAAAGGCAGTGTCAGCTGCGTTCTCTAAGCTCTTGGCAAAGGTGAGTCAGACCATTATCCTTGTTTTGCACATCTCTATGTGATTAGCCCAAAGTGACTTACCCAAAATGAGCTACCCTTCAAGATGTCCAGCCCATCTTTTCCAATTCTCAGCCTATCACTCATCAAGCTACAACAACAGATCCATGGAAAACTACAGTCCCTGACCTCTGAAATGGCAGTGACTAAATCTCATAAAGAGCATGAGAGCTGAGATGATTTTCCTGCTGCTGGTTGTTATCTGAGAAAATTCTAGAGAACATTGTTCTCGCAAACAGGACAGGAAGGCAGTGCTGCTGCAGAGCCAGGATGTATCCATTGCATGGCTGGGTTGATCCCTCTGGCAGCCACAGTAAAGAGAATAATTACACAGAAATAACTCTGATAGGAGCAAGCAGATCATCTGTGCATTTGCTACCAAATTATCTGGATAGGGGTGTTGCAGAATCACAGAATGGTTTGGGTTGGAAGGGGCCTCAAACTCCATCTCATTCCAAGCCCCTGCCATTGGCAAGGACACCTTCCACTAAACCAGGGCAGCCCATGGCCTTGAACACTTCCAGGGATGGGGCATCCTCAGCTTCACGGGATCTGTAAGACCCCAGTGCCAGAGTCTCACCACTCCCACAGGGAAGAATCAAATCAATTAATGGCATTCACCAAATTCAACCACTCTGGGCTGGTGGGGAGCAAAGGAGAAGAAGCAGCCACCGTGGCTGGTGGAAGCACAAGGGCAGGTCAAATACACTTACAAGGAGTTTGAAGCAGGAACTTCTCAGCATAAGGCAGCAGTTGCAACAAAATACACCAATATCACACGGCAGTCAATGCGGATCGAAAATGTGTCAGCTTTACAAAGCACCTCCCTATTTCCAAGGGGATCGTTAAGAAACGAAAAAAAGGCGCAACTATTCACTGCAGTTAACGCAGATGAAACTGTGTTTTATGTCTAGAGCTGAAGTCATCGCATGACTTCATGTCTGAAATGAGCGAATGGAAAAGGACACGCGGAAAAGATCGCTCGGCTCGGGGCTCAGCCCGCTGCTTCCCCCGGTGACCGCCAGGCGTCCCCCGCGCTCAATCCCACCGCGGGGAATTCTGTCCTGGCAGGATGTTTGTCATCCCAACCCATCCCTTCCCCCCCCTCGTGCTACCCAACCATCCCACAGCTCCCCGGACACCAGGCCACTGACACCTCACAGCTCCTCACCAGGCTGAAACCCAGTGGTTAATGACACATCTCTGGGGTTATGTGCATGTAATCCCACACACAACCATTCCCAGGCAGGCAGAACAGACAGAGCTGCAGCAATGAATCCATGATTTGTCTGCATGGTCACAACATCTGTACCTGCCTGGCACATGGGCCAAACATACCTCATGCTAGAGGCAAACACATCCTTGCTTCTCAGAGGCTGCAAGCACCAGTGTGATATCAGATTTCCTGGGGTGGATTTGAGCCTTACAAGTCCACATGCAAGAATGCCAGTGGTTACAAAGCACGGACTGTAAGTAACCGGTGGGTAATTATGGAGGGATGTGTCTGTGTGGCTCAGCTCCAACATCAACAGAGGGAAGAGCTCTGCCTATTGAGTCATCCAGCAGCATTTCCTTCCAGCCCTTGGGTTTCCCGACAGGTCCCCTCTGAGTTACTGCCCAGACCCACAGTGGCTGAGCTCATAAAAACTGCTGAGCTCACACCCCCAGGAAACAGGGCTCCAGGACCCTGCAGCCAGGAGGGGTTTGCTGGCCATGACCATGCTTCAAGGACATAGTGCCTCACCAGCCTCCCTTATTACAGCAACTGAACTGAATACCAACAACATCCCAGTCCCAGCAACCACAGAAGCTTCAGAGGTGCCCTGTCAACACCAAACAAGGGCTGCAAGAGTCACACGGGAGTTTTAGTGCCCCATCCCTTTGGTTATCCATGAGTCCCAAACTGTCCATAGACTGAGTGTCCCCATGTAGGAACTAAGACAGCATTTCCTCTATAGAAAAAAGAATTTGGCTTTGAGAGATTATTAAGTGAAAGGAAGATGCTTCTTAGCCAGAGACCAGACCCCATCAAAGACCACAGAAGTATGCCAGACCTTCACATTATCACAAGGGCAATGAATACACAGGCATTTTTATTTTACCTTCTCGTTGTGCAAGGCTACCTGGATTCTTCTACACTTAATTATTCTCTGCTATTTGCTATAGACTTTTCATTCACTTTCCAGTTTGTCCTACAGCTTCCTTCTGGTTTTCTTCTTTTTCTATTCCTTTCTCAGTTCCACATTTTGCATTCTATTTCTTCTGTTGTCCCCATCCCTTCCAACAGGGCTGAACAGTGAACATGTGCTGATCTGTCTGCTCCATGTAATTCCCCACTATAATTTTTACTCAACAGATTTGTTAGCCCCATAAAATAGTCACTGAAAGGTTTCCAATGACAAGCAGGACATAGGACTTGAAAAAACTCATCTCACTGGATCAGGTGCCAGACCACATGAACAAGCTAAAGCAACTGTTTTGATGGAGACCAGAGGGTATCTGCCAGGGTTCTGCAGTAAAGCATCTGCTCTGCTGCCTGTGGGCTTTCCTGTGCTACTGCAGCAGCAGCACCTTTACATCTCTACCAGAGGAGAGTAGAGGTCTGCAGGACATCTGAAGACATTTCTGAACACCAGATCAGAGAAAGCTGAAAAATTCAGCTTCAGAACTGCATGTAGCTCTGAAACAATAAATGTTTGGAGTGATCAGCATTTCTAGGCAGTGAAACAAATGAGCGTTTCCATTCCCGGGGGAAATGGGAAGCAAGCAAACTCCATTTCTCTGTTCTGTAGTGTACAGGAAATCTGAGTGATTGATGGCAGCAGTAGGGAAATGCACATTCAGCTTATATTTCCAATGTAAATGACTTGCCACCTCACCCCTCTGCTTCCTGCTCCTTCACATAGCCCCCACATTCCGGCTGGTAGTTGTAGTATGTGTGAATCGGGGAGGAAAAAGGAAACAGGACTTGTCAGACTGCTTCCCCCCACCCCAATTTAAATGAGAAAGATAACATGCCAAATCAAAGGGCAACCAGCTGTTCAGGCCTGAGCTCTTTTTGCCCACAGACCCAGGGTGGTGACACAGGGATAGACTAAGGAATCCTGCAGCATTGCTCCCAGCCCCCATCTGTGCCAGGTGCAGAAGGCCCCTGCTTACAGAACATCTCCTTGCATTACAAAGGTCAAAGCAGAAGGCAAAGAGGCTTTTTAGGATGCTGCACAGCATCTGTGGGATCTGCCTGGTTTGCAGGGATACTGAGATGCAGCGAAGGCCAAGGCAAGAGAAGGAACTGTGAGGAATGCGGGAACATCCACTGTGGGAGGCGTGTCCCTGTTCTTTCCCAGGCAGCTCACTGAGAGGTGCTTATTTTTACAAAGCAGGCTCTTAGATCTTAAAGAACCAATGCTGTCGTGGTGCCCTAAACCAATGAGTATGTGACCTACTCGTTCCCACTCTGTCCCTTGACCTTTTCCCATAGCATTCTCCAAAAGCATCACATGAAAAATAGCCCTTCTCAGCTCTCCAGAGGCTTTGGAGACAGCATCAAAGCTCTGTGCTTATAAACAATTCCAGCTAGGCCAAAATGCCATTCCAGCATCAGGGGTCCCAGGATTTCTAAGCCTGTCACGAGGAACTGGAGGGAGAGGGGGCAGGGGAGAGGCAGCATGTGTTGCCAAGGGAAGGGGGAAGGGAGGGCCAGGCAGCTGGGGTGTGAGCTGAGCTCTGTGGGCTGAGACAGGATTTGCACACACACCTGAGGCTACACAGGATCCTTCCCCTCCTTGCTTATTGCAAATAGCTCTCTTAGCATAGGCTGAAGGATCATTTACCTCATTGATCCTTCAAACTAATCTTCCCGGTTTTTTCCCCCCTTCTCTCACCTTGCTCATCCACTAACACTCCAGCATCCATTCTGGAGAGGAATTTACAGCCCAGGTGAAGACAAGAACTCAACAGACTGCAGAGGGGCAGTCCTTGAGCATCAAGACTAGTTATTTGTTGACTCTTCAGGCTTTGAATAGCAGCTGTCCAACAAGTACCTACAGGAATCCCTGTCAGCTCCTGCAGGTGTCTCACACCATCCTTGGCACACTCCTCCCTTTTGCTGAGGAAATTTCAACTGTTCCCAGTTTTTTTGGTTCCTGGTGGCTCCAGATCTAACTTCCCTTGGCAATAGCTGCACACACTTCTTGAACACCTTCTAAAAAGCAAATGCTACAGAAGATGCTCCATCATTGAGTGAGACTTTTTCTCAACCATCATCCAATTCCTGTGACTTCCATTTTGCCTAAATTTGTTCTTCCACAGAATATTAAGAGCTGCAAAGGACCCACAAGGATCCTCAAGTCAAAGTCTTTAAGTGAACAGCCCATGCAGGGTCCAAACCCATAGCCTTGGTGTTATTAGCACCATGCTCTAACCAGTTGAGCCGATGATCACAGGGGTTTTGTCCTTTTGTTCCTGCCACTACAGGCAAGGCTTTCAGTTGGGCAATCTACAGCAAAGGCTGCTTGAGGACTAATTACAGCTCAGGGACCATTGTCCCTTGTTTCAGTGCACTACCTTCGTAATGAAAAGCGAAACAAAAAAAGGGGTAAGTTTTTTGTAACCATCTACCAGCACACCACCACCTTGCCCAACTGCACTTGGAGCTTCACCAGTCGAGTCTGGGTCACACACTCCACAGTACAGCCCAGCAGCCAAGGAAAACCGTTTTTATGTCTGAATACATGGACTGGAGCTAGTGGCAGCTAAGCAGGTTTGTGTTTGGGTAGCTCTTACGTGGCAATAGGGACACTGCCCTCTTGCAGGGCAATAATTTCAGTCCCAACAAGGAAACTGGATAATTACAGAGAAAAGCAGCAGGCGCTTCAATCATTCCTACTGCATCAGGTCTTTTAAAATGTCATTGAAAAGAATTGGTGGGATAATGAATGCCTTGACTCACTTTCAAAGCACCTGGCAGGATAGACAAAAGGAAGCAACACAGCTAGGAGCACTCCATCATCCTTCCTGGTTCCTGGGGACTGACCCTAGAGGGTGGGAGGTCTGGGACAGGATGGTGTGATCATAGGATGGCATAAAAATAGGAAAACAGTC
Source organism: Corvus brachyrhynchos (assembly GCF_000691975.1). Lineage (NCBI taxonomy): Eukaryota > Metazoa > Chordata > Aves > Passeriformes > Corvidae > Corvus > Corvus brachyrhynchos. Next base: position 868,135 of record NW_008240227.1, read on the forward strand.
ATGTGAGTTCTATTGCTGTAGATGTCGCCAGTTTAAGAGCAAACCTCCTGACTTTATTCTGGTTGATCTTGTTCATTCTGTATGTTAGTCGTGGCCCTTCTTCACCATTTTCCCTTTTATATAGCATCAGAAAAGCATTAACTCATGACTTTGTTTCATTCCATTGACATAACTGCTTAAATATCCTTCCTGATGTTTTGACATATATCACTTGGACAGACATTTAGAAATTTAAACCATGGAAGCTGTGGGACATTTTTTTAAAATTAGAAAATATGTGGACAATTCTTCTGTTATTTTAACAAAATGAAGACTCAACACTTGTATAAGCCTGCCAGCAAATGCAGGGAAATATGTGCTTACCTGGCACAAATACTAAACTGAGCACATAGATTTTTAGAGCCACACATTCACTACACACCATGCACACATGCTGTAACCCCCACACTCACAAAAACACATTTATAGCACATAAGGCAGGCACAGATTATTTTCAGTGCAAAGCACCTTTTTCTATAAGCAACAGGAGCATGTGTACCAAGGGAGCACATGTATACTGAGCATGCAGACAAAACATCCATTCACTCCATGTAACAAAGATTTACATCTACCAAATGAAGAATTGCACCTGTATATCCATTTAGAAGAAATCTGACATTAGCAAATGCACAATTGCTGTGAAAAGAAATAATACATCTGATGCACTCAAAAAAACACCCTTAATTGTTCAGCCCAGAAAACAGGAAAACAGAACAATCAAATGAAATGCCACACACACAGGTACTGTATGTGCACGGAATGTACACTGGAAAAAGCAGACCACCATAAACAAACACAGTATTCCCAAAAGACTTATCCATACACTTATGTTGTGCTCAAATGCACACAGCCAGATCCTTAGCCACACACTCACCTGCAATATGTATCAGAAGAACAAAAGCCCCTTACACATAATAAGGAGTCAAAAATGCACACTTTAGAAACGAGGAACACCCTACACAAATACCCAACTCATGCATGTTATATATGTGCTCCACAGAAAATAATTTCTAAGTCTCAAATGCAGGCTGCAGTTAGTAATCCTGGTGCACTGGGGGCTGCATTTTACCCTGTAGTTCAGAGCACAGCACACAGAGCAGTGGGGCTGAGGTCACAACTGGCCCCACATAGGTTCAATGCCTACAGTTCATGTGTAGAATTTAATCTTCTCCCAGAGTAAGCACCTGCACTGCTGCTTTAATTCCCTAGAGCCATCTTAGAACTATATAAGCTACTGTGTCTGGACTGCCCTGTTGCAGCCAAAATCCATTTGGAGATTCATTGGAAATTTTCCCTTTTTTTTCCCCCTGTCTAGGGGACCCAACAATTCGATTTTACGGAGGGTAAACTACTGCAAACTTCACATGGGCATCTCAATTAGCCCTGTGCCCTCTTACCTTACTACCGATACAGCTGCAGTGGAGGGCAGCCACTAGTTCCACTATAGCACCAATCACAACCTGAGCAACAAAGGAACTGCTGGAGGTAGAGGATAAAGGCATTTTACTCTCTTTTATTGCCCAGATAAGACCTCTGATAATTTTACAGTCAGACTATCGAATACCTAAACAGAAACAAATGCACCTAATCAAACGCATCAGTGGGCAATGCCAGAGCAGCCAGCCAGGTGTGACTCCAGCATTAATCAAAAGCAGGAGGCAGAACACACTGCTGCATGCCCAAGGCCTACAGACAGCCTTCCAATTCAGAGAGGTTTGCATACAGAGAAACCACTCTTGTTCCACAGTTCCTGTCCACTACAGACTAAATGGGAAATCCCAGTGACCCACTGGGAGACAGATTCTGGCTTGCAGCTTGAACACCAGATTCAGCTTCCGCTGCTCCGCATTCCAGACCTACTCCAGCTGTGGACACGCAAGGAAATCCTGTGGCAGGTGATTTATTTCATCTACTGCACATTGTTTTTAAGTGCCTGACCTAACCCCATCATAAAGGCTTAGAAACAGCAAGGCACATCCACAGCATGTTTGCTTCTGCTTCCAGAAATGTACATTTCTCTCTGCTGTGATGAAATCTAGACTTGCTTAGATACAGCTGTCCATGTTAAGAGAAACAAAATGCCTTCCACACCTCTCCTTTAGTCCTTTGTCAGGGAAATGGGAATCAACACTGGTCCCTTAGCTCTGCCGAAAGTTGCAGCCTCTCTAAATGCTATAAACTTGCACAGTACTCCACATGGAGAAGAATCTCGTCCTGCTATCACAGCCCAGCCTGATGGCACAGCCACAGAGGAGACAGACAGAACTTGGGGTCTGCCATGTCCCTCCCAAAGGCCTCTGACAAAGGCCTCCACAAAGCTTGTGGAAATTCAGAAAAAATAGGGAGTATCTGTTTTTCCAGGTGCTCTATGCAGTAAGCAGAGCTAACCAAAAGAAAAACAAAACAAATCAGGAGAGACTAATGAATAAAAATAACAGACTCTTTGCTTTTCTCCTTGTAATTTCCCCACCCCAGACAGCTGTAATGTGGAAAGTATTGAAATTTAAATCACACCTCAGCCTAACCTCAGCTGACAGGCTGCCAATGCAATAATCTCAGCCTGGCTATCCTCTCTCAGGGAGAACGACAAACCAACTAAAGCAAAGTGATAAATTTTCAATTTTATTTTAAAATATACCAGATGGGAGATTTTATTGGAGTCATAAATATGTCAAAAGCAATGTTGGCATATGATTGGAGATTGCCCCCACCAAGGGAGCAGCTCTCCTTGTTTAGAAGCACCATCAGATTCTTAATAAGAGGCTCCAGTTACACTGCAGCAAAATAGTCTGTATATTAAGCCAATTGAATGTCTATTTGCCAGACGTCTTCTTTCTCTTCTCTGCCAGCTCCAGCTTCCATTTCTCCTTCAGGAGAAATGAGGGTGCTGAGGTCACACCTAAGCATCACCAGTTTGGGTTCTCATTTTGTTGTTGAAAAATGGCCGAAAAGTATTTGATTTCTCACCAGTATTTGAAAACAGAATTTCATGTCAGTCAATGGAGCTTCCTTTGATTTCCTAGAACCTCAACCGGCAGGTGTCAACCAAGTTCAGCCTCAGACTTAAAGCAAATCGAATTCAAACCCTTAATCCTAGCCATGGGTCAACCTCAAATTATGGAAATAACGCTTGGCCTCAGTCCCAAAATTTCACATGAGCTAAAACCAGTTCTAAATCCCACCAGCCACATCCAGAAATATGAGCTGCCTTTTGTAGTGTCTGCACCTCTCCTCCTTCTACCACTGGTGCTGTGACAGATGACAGTAGTCTAACAGGAAGAAGCATGATATTTCTGCCTTTTCATTATTTCAAAGGTTTTACAAACTGGCTCTACCAGCTATGTCTCTGAGCATGATTCCAACCTTCCAGCTTACTCAGAAAGTCCTCATATTCTTATACCATTAAATTCAAATCAATCAATTCTACCACCACTGATTCCCATCACCACAGAATCTGGCTCACTGAAACTTTGACACTGAAAACCTAATGCAAAGCAAGAGAAAAATAACATTAATCTGTTATTTTACGTTTTTTCATATAAATGCTTTGCAGACTTAATCTTTCAGCCACAAAACTGTAAAAAGGGGTTAGAGAATTAGTAAGAGAACAGAAACATAAAATATTACAAAATAATATCCTGCCAATCTAACAGTAACATCACCACAGAGGGCAAGGTAAGAAGGAAACATAAGCAAAAAGTGACATAAATTTGCATAGGTTAGAGGTCTATGGTCTTTTTAGACATTACTTATTCCTCACAGTTAAAGGAGTGCTAGATGCTCTTTCAGTATTCTCTAACAGACTGATCATTTCCTGTAGAAGGATTTTAAAAAGCTTTGTGAACATAAAACACCATCAGGTACATTTATCACAAAATATCATCCTCCTACCCACAGCCTCCAGTCCTGGACATGCCATTCATTGGTCTTGAAGCAGCAGATGCATCAAGACAAGCTGAAGCTTTTAGCAGCTTTTTAATCTGAAGGAGCAGATTGAAATAGAAGAATCATACCCATCAGTCTCAGGCTTAAAATATTTTGACTTAATGTATTACACAGTGAGGCTGGCATTCCTCTGGCTTCTGCAGCGTTTTTGATGGGGACTTGTACAATTCATCATTGACTGGCACAAGGTCAAGGAAATCTGGCGAAGTACAGAACAGCTGGGAAAGAATTCAGCTTGCAGTGTAATGCTTTCAACAAAACAGAAACCCATGCTGGGGACATGAAAGAGGATGGCCTGGCTCTACTCTTCCACCCTCAGGAGGACTCACTGAGAAAGCAGAATTGGCCAGTTCCAACCACACTTGAAGCTATCATTTCCCAAAATTCTGTCTAACAAGCACTGATAATGATGGAAGAGCATGGACAAAGCTGAATTCAGGAACACTGCTGCCTTCACAGGTTAAAAGGTCTGTGAGGCCATTTCCATTACAGAACCCATGGAACTATTTGGGGCACTAATGCCTCTCAGGGTGCTCTAATGGGCTGATGCACAATAGTACAGCCAAGCTGTAAGTCCTCCAGGACAGAGACTGCAGCTTACTGCATGTCTGTGCAGTATTCAGCACAATTGAGCTTCAGCTCTAATAGCAGCCTCTAAGTGTTACCGTGCTACAACAATGGGCAGTGATAACTTAGATAATAAAAATAACATAATGCATCAGGAGTATCTATGGCATAATTACAAGGTTTATTCAAAGCACCTAATCAAATTGTTCAGCAACTTAGCATAAACATGGACATAGAGGCAGATACTCCTAGATTAAGGAGCAAATTATGATTAGCACAGGTATAATTGCCTTGAAACTCCCCACACTTTCAGTCAGGCCAAGGACTGACTAACAGCATGTTCAGGCAAGCACGTATTTCTCCTTGAGAAAGATAAGCCCTGTTTAAGAGCAGTCAGAAAATACAGAGATCCCTGAGTACTGCACCTCTGAGCCCAGCAGGAACCGACCTCATGCAGCTTGGTTAGCTTCAGACTTACTTAAGATGTCTTTAGGGCATTCTCTAGTTAACATGCTGCACTAATGAAGTCTATTTAATTATCTGAATAAACTTTACTATTTAATAAATCACTTAACAAAGGAATGAACTCGTTTAGGTATTGACTGCTTAACCTACCTAGCAAACGAGTAATATCCAGGCAAGTAGGAATGTTACTTCACCAGGCTCCTCAGTTCCCAGTCCTTCCAGTAATGGGTAAACCTGCTGTCTCACTAGAAAGCTGTCCCATTAAATCATTGCAGCACATAGTATCTACAAAGGTCTCAGAAGACTTTACTACTCTCGTATTTGGTAGCCACATGACATCAGTCCATAGAGAAGACCCTATTATAATCTCAAGAACATAAAATGCTGACATCCAACACCACGGTATCCCATCCAGCACAGGATACCCTCCTTTCCAACATACCACTGAACACCCCTCCAGTGCTGTCAGATGCCACACAAACTCACTTGCGCTCCTGCTATGTGTCTGTCCACCTTCAGGAAAAGCCCAAGCATCAATTCACATGTAGAGCTGGAGGCCTGAAAACACACATCCACCTTTAAATGAATTAGCAGCACCAGGAACAACCCACAGGGTGGGGAATCAGCAAAAAAATGGTCTGCAACCAGGTCAGCTCCCATAGTCCTGCCAGGACCCCTCCTTTTTTTTTCCCTGATCCTCTCTTCCCTTCCTAGCACCACCCTAGGACCTGGACACATGAGCAGATACAGGCTTCCCTCTGATGCAGCAGCTACCTTATAAATTACATAACAAATTAAAATTACTTTATGACAGTGATAACACCATCATCTACAGTGTTCATGGGTTAACAAATTGTGCCCATGAATGAATATGTGCTGACTCACTAACTAAGCTGCAAACGAGAGCTGTTCATCTCCTCTGCAGTACCCTGAAAACCAGTGTCCCTCCTCTGCCAGGGAATTCATTTTCCCTGCTTTGGAGAGGGGAGAAGGAGGGAATTACTTCCTCTTGCTGGCTTCCCGCATTAGTAAAGCCCTGGAGGTTATTTAAATGGGAACTTCAAAGGAGGTGTATGATCGGCTGTTCACTGCTGGAGGAGGCTCATTTTACACTCAGATTTAAAAGCCTCTCTGACTCAGAAGCAAACAGCATCACTTACAGGCTTCAAGCCTCTCAGATACAGCCAGCTCAGGAGCAGGGGGCTAGCAGCAATGGGACAGAGAGAGAAAGGATTTTTTTTTTTTTTTAAATGTTGGACAGGAAAGATTTTCAGGTTCAGTAGGGAGTGATAGGGAATGGTTCTCCATGAATAGAGAGCCTAAATGCTCCAAATGGGGAGTAAGAGGCTGTTTGGTCTTTAGGACAGTAAGGGAAGGGAATTATGAAAAGCTGTTCTGAAGCACAGGGACAGTTATAGAGGGAAGAAAATCAGAGATTCTCATGTACTGAGCCTCCTGCACCACTTACCCACCGTGTCTTTTCATCAGGTCTTGAGGCTACTATGTATTAGCTACAAATCATTCCTTCCATCACTCTTTCCTCCTGGGGATGGCTGTGGGTCAGGCAATGACCTACCTTTGGAAGGCTTATTAAGAAGATTCACTAATACAGAAGGAAGATTAAAAAAAAAACCCTGCTCCTGGCACTTGGAGTGGAAGCTGCATTTGTGATGTGTCTTTGTTCTCCTAAGCACTGATTTCTCAGTCTGACATTATGGTGGATTTGGAAGGGAGATGAGGTTTAGAGATAAGGTAATTCCCCCACCACCAGATTAGATCCAGCCAGCACAACGAGCAGTCCATGTCATATCAAGGCAGCACAGGTCCTTAGCTACACCCTTTCACAGTTCCACTTAGCTTTGGTCACTGAGAGCCTACCACACATGTGAAATTTAATTGGTTAGTTTTAATCATGTTTGTAAGTGTGGAGTTTGTTGGTTTTTTTTTTTTTCATGGAAGCAGAGAAAATCTCCTCACCTCCATCTGTTTAAGCAACCAAGCACATGGAAGAAGCAGGCAAGATCAAAGATACCATCTCCCCGGAGAACCTGTAAGTAGAATTCGTAAATACAGGAGCTGCTGCAGTTAGGCATATGGACTTGCCCCTAAAACTCATGCTGGTCAAACCACAGAACTATGAATTTTCAACTAAATCTATGCATTTCTTTTCCCATGGGCATAACTAAAATGGAATCTTCTGAGAAAAAGCCATTTCGACAAATTTTCTGACACATTCTCCCTAATACTGCCTACAGCAGGAAGCAGCAAGATTAGCATGGTAGAAATATCACCTTGTGGGAGAAATAAGCTCCAGGTAGTGCCAGCACTTACATATGGTTGAATATAACTGCTCCAAGCATATTTCAACTTCTGTCTCCATCAGGCTGGGGAATTATTGCATATATATTCATCTGATACAAAGAAAGTGGGCTCTTGGAAGGATATTTTTTTTCTCCTCTGAAAAATAAAAAAGGGTTGCTTTAATTAGAATCTACTAGCTAAAAGCCTTTTTTTGGAGCAATTGCATCAATTTTGTTCCATTAGCCACCATATGAAGCTGGATCAGGAAATAACTTGATATGTAGTCGAAAAAAGAAAGTAAATGAGAACAGAACAACAAAACCCACTGCCTAGAAGCAATCAAGCACCCAAGAGCATTTGAGGGGTTGATGAATGCATACCCCCTATTTATGTATTTCACTCCTTTTCCCGTGATTGCAATGCACATGAAAGCAGAGGAGTGACAGCCATAGATAATGGTGCCAGAAGGTCATGAACCACAGCGTGTATCTCTGCAAGCACAAGTGATAACCCTCCATCCCAGCTGATCCCTGCAGCCCTCAAGCAGACACTCCAAATGCCCTACAGGCATGTGACAGATGTGTTTGCTCTCTCCCAAGTTCACCGAGAACTTTCTGTGCTGAGTACACTGCCCAGACTGCTTTAGTCTCTCGAGGCAAAACTGCATTATTGGTTCCACCTGCACCTCCACTCTCACCAATTACAGTCAATGAAATCAAGGGTGCACAGATCAAACTTTTGCTCAAGTTTTAGATTATTCAGGCTTGCAAGTGACAATGGCTGTATCTTCAAAGTGTTCTGAAAGAAACTAGCTGGAGGGCACGGACATGTTAAACAAGGCACTGTTTTTGCAAAAACTTTCTGTCAGTTTATTCAGACAGATGGGAAGGCTGTCCTCTGTGAAAGGCCCTGTTCTAGGAGCTCAGAGATGAAAAACAAAATGTAAATTCAACAAGTGAATATTCATAAGATGAAAACTTCACAAGACTATTTTATATTTAGAAGCCTTTGCTTGAGAACATACCTCCCAACACCAGACATTTAAACTAATGAACCATCCAGACTGACACTACCTCTGAACCTTCTCATCACACCAGCTCAGCAAATAATGTCTCTTGGGAGATCTGGAGCTGACAGGAACCTTTCCCTCTAGGGCAGCAACCTAGCCAGCTCTAGATCTACCAGTGAAGCCCAAATCTGATCTGTTCTCTTCTTCAAACATCAGACTAGGCTAATAAAACAAGATTTCTTTAGCTGAAAGCAGCACTCAGTGTTCTTCCCTCCCCAGCTAAACCCCTTGGGTCAGCCTGTCATTTGTCCTAAATCTTCAAAAAACCCAGTAGAAACACATTTCACACTGACTCAAGTGAGGAACAAGACTGAAATTCAGGAGAAATTAAGTAGCCCATGAAGAGAAAATATAGATTGTGGAGACTGGTGAATTTAGGACCCTGAGAAACAAATTTTTTGCAGTGGTTATTATTTACTATGCACAGTCTTGTCTGTAGACAACAAACCCAGTCAGGGCTCATTAGTATGCTAAATAAACAGCTTTTAAGCTGATATGGTTAAATTATGTAAGACTTATATGGATACTGACTTTTATACTGGATCATTTTATTAATGTATCCAGACCAAAATGAAGAATTTTGACATAAATGTATGTCTAGGCAGACTACACCCTTTTGGTTAAAGATGGTGTAAAATTGCACTTTCATTATATTGATAATTTTTGGTGAGGTGAACAATCCCAGGCAGGAGGTTATTTCTGGCTACTGCACTCAGCCATGCCATTCATTTTCTCTTATCCACTATTCTTTCCTGATACATTTTCTGACTACTATGTCATGCAAACAAAACAGGACTGTTTTCAGAAGGCTACACGAGACCTTTGCCACCTCCTTGTATAGATAGCAGTTCCACTTGTGTTCTTAAAGGTCAAAGCTTGAGAAAGAAAAATGAAAATAAGATTCAACTGCAATATTTGCACTATTTCAGGCAGTACAGCTCAAACAGAAAAAAGATATCACAAGTCTACTTTAAATAATAATTAAAAAGCCAACAAGAAACTACTATTTCCAACCCCAAATCCTCTTAATTCATCTACCTCCAATTGGATATGATTAAACAGAACAAAGCCTATAGATTCCTATTCAGATCACAGTGGTAGTTTCTGGACACATATGCTAAGACACAACCCCTTTTTCAGGCAGCTCCGTCTAAATGGATGATGTTTATTCTTTTCATTTGCACAATGAAGAATTGAAGCAGAGCGAAAACAGCCCACTGTCCAAGAACTCTGCCTACATCAGTTCTTTTAACATCCTCATCACTGAACTGAGCATCTTTCACTAATACATTGACTGGAGCACAAAGCAGAAACAGTATCTGTCACACAGAGAGAGCCTATCTGAGAGCCTGGAAAACAAACATAGCTCCTCTGGATCCAGGCTCAGTCCTCCCTCCCCACCCTGAGAACAACTTCATTGCATTTGCCATAGCAGTGAAATACTGGATTCAGAGAAATTGCTAGTAGAGAACTTGGGAATCCAACTGAAATTTCCTATCATTAAGAAAAAGTAGCAGCAGCGACAGGAAGTAACAGAAGTGTTTCTTTAAGTGACAGGACTGACATTTTGGTGATGTGAAGCCCTCTCACAGCTAGGATTTTGAAGTGCTGATATTTTATCATCAAATTGGAGCCCAGCTAGTAAGTATCAATAACATGAGAAACACAGCAGAGAAACAGTGACCCCATTATATGTGAAAGAGCACTGCTATTTTAGCTGAAGAAACATATGTTTTGTCAGCCTGGTAATACATTGTAGGAGTTCCTCTTGGATTTTCCTTAGGAAGAACCCCCACGCAGATTTCTCTCTGAAGCTGCAGGATTAGAGACACTGGATGAGTCTAGGAAAAGTTGGAGACACAGTTTCAGCTTCCATATGGACTGATAATCCATAACCACATATATAACTGCAGAAGAAATCCTGGCTCCAGCAAAGTCAGTAACTAAATTTTCATTAATTTCATGGGGGCCAAAACCTTTCCACTGAAGCTTTGGCTTTAGAAACCAGTTGATCTAAATGTGAAGTATTTCCTACTAGATAAATATGTCAAAACCACATGACAACAAACTGAACTGAGACAAACCTGATACTTCATATTAGTTCAGGCCAAAGTTGTGCTTCAGAAGAATCTGATGAAGTTACTGCAGTCTGTCCTCCAAAACACCACGCACAAGTGACATTGTGTCTCTCATTCACACTAAACACATACTGCCCCGTAATTTAACATCCAAACGCTTTCTAATGTTCATGAAACTGTTGTCTGTGCTTTTATCACATAGAAGTTGTAAGACCACCTGTGCAAGAGGACTGAACAATTGAGCTTTGTGTCCTAAGGCATCGATGCTGATCTACACCATCCTCCCTCACAAAACAGCTGCATCTGAGAGAAGTCTTTATAAAAGTCTGTCACACTGCACAGTTTGTCCACTTTAAGCTGATTTTTTATCTTTGTCTTTGATTTTTCCTCTTTGTTCTGTTAGTGCTTCAGCATTAGAGGAACCCATTTCTTTAACATTATAAATGTCTTGGACTGTAATTCACTTTAGGTTCTGCTGCAGTATCACCGAACTCAACTACCAAACAGCCTCATTTGTAAAATCTGACTTCAGAATCCATTATTCTTATGCTTGCCTGCACTGCCAAGAACATTTGACACAGATTTGGGAACAGACCAGATGCAGTGCCTACGGATCTATTTCCTCAAAGAAGGGAGATAACCCTCAAACTCAAAGCAGGACTACCAGTAAAATACATGCAAGAGATGTGATGAAGAAAACAGAAACACCAGAATAAGGTGTCCAGGCATCATTGCCAAGCTCAGCAGGTATATTACAAAGCATACCTTCATTTCATCTGCTTCAAATTGCTCCTTTTGCAGGCAATAAAATTACTGCAGAAATCCCAGGGAATAAACTGAGTTAACACCCCATTAAATACAACAGACTTCCAATCCAAGGTAAGGACGTGCCCAGATTAAGCTACCCCTGTACAAACTGGCCCATGGGTAACATACATCACTTCTACTGACTTATAGTCTGAAAGAAAAAAAGAAAAGAAAAAGCTGAGATGAATTTCTACAAGGTAAGAAAGGATTTGTTCTTTGAAGCATGCTTAAATAGTACAATGTATTCTTTCATAAACATTCCTTCTACAGTTGAACGCACATCCCAAGGGAGAAAGCCTGGAATTTGTTATCTTACATATTTTCTTTTATCAGTAACATGATCTTGCCCCTCATCCCCCTCCCCCAGATTAAGCAGCCTTGATTTTATCCCTTCAGTTTGTTTTGTCAGTATCTGGCTTAGAAACTGGTACCAGATAGAAGAGCACTGTTGCTGGGTTGATTTGTTGCCCCTGTTTCTCAAAAGACAAGATAATTTAAAATACTTATTTCTGTAATTTTGCCTTTTCTAAATACTTCAATTGCAGTAGTTGTGAGCCCCTTCTAAATCCACTATCCTTCCAGTAACATTCATATAAAAGACTTTATAAGAAAAATCTTTCTTGGCAGAGCCACTTAAGTCAATTTTAGCTGAAACAGCTCAGCACAAGGGAAGAGGGCAAGAGAGAGAAAGGAAGGCAGGACAGGAAAATATACAGATAAGGGCAACAGCATGAAGCCAGGAGTTGTATTTTGATTGTCATGTATTTACCGACAGCCCTAGGTGCTGAAAAGGAGATAATTCCCTACAGTCTGTGCTCCCACATCAATTGAGTGTGCAGTTTCATGAAACTAAGAGCCAAAATGCAAGCAGGATACCTCCAGAAAGGAGTTCCTGCTTCTCTTCCTCTCCTCTCTGATCCTCTTGCTCACTTTACAAAAACCCTAGTACTTGCCAGACTTCTACAGGAGCTCAACCAGTTCATAAAATACAGAAAACTTCCAACAACAACCAAAAGCTGGGTAGTTTTTTAGTATTTTGATGCACTAGTGAAGCTCAGGGTTGGGTAGGGGTGTTTCTAGCTGGAGTAAGGCCATAGAGAAACAGCTCCCGCCTTCCTGTACACCTGAGAGCTTGGTGGGGCTGATTAAGTGTGAAGCTGCTGCAGGCTTCCAGAAAGAAAACCAGTTCTGCAAAGACACTGAACTGTGTAAATACCAACAGTTGCAAAGCTTCCATTCCAGGGATTTATGTATTCACAGCTCCTGCTAGCTCCAAGTCAGCCGTAGTGATTTTGCCGATCAGCCAACACACAGAGACAGCTTTAGCCAACCAGAAATCTTTATCACAGCCATTCCTTGCTGTCAGAACGATGACCTCAAAGACAAGCAAACGCAGGTCATGTTTTCTATGCTGTTCTCCTTGTAATACAGGAATTCTTGCCGAACCACTTCCACCCTGACCAGCTCCCAAAGCGTAGTAGGAAAAGAATAATGTATCTGCATGAAACAAAAATACAGATCTATTTTAAAAACCCATATACTAAAATCCTACAAAACTGCCATCTGCCGAGAACAAAACCAGGAAACTGACTTAAATTTTCACATGCAGAAGCTCTGGCTCTGGCCTCCACTGCCAGGCTTTTTCACTCTCATTCTGAGATACCAAGATGGATCATCAGAGGGCACTGCTTCCCCCAGGAGGAAATGGGTTCTTAAGTGGATAGAGATTTCAGATACCTGGAAATGTGCAGAACCGTGAAGTCCTGAAACTAGGATGCAGCTGGAATTTCATTTTCACATTTTCTACTTTTCCTCCTCAAAAGCACTTCAAGAACGTATGTAATTTGCAGGTCTGAATTCAAACTTACTGAGGCTGAAAACCCAACCATTTCTGTACTGGCAGTAAGTAAACATTAACCTCAAGAATAAAGGCAAACTCTATTCTTGTATCCTCTTCTACCCTTACCATACGAAGTCCCTTGACAGATATTTAATGGGGTGAAGATAGAACACAATTCTTGACACCTTCATCAAAAAAAAAAAAGAGGATTGTAAACAGAATTTGACTCTGTGCATTTACATTTGCCAGAGCCACTCATCATTAATGCCAGTAAGCAAAAGGACACTTCAACCCTTCCTCCTACACATCAAGTTCATGTATGTGCCTGAAAGCCACATGCCACTATACAGCAATTACTCCTTTTACAGGAGCAGAGGCTTTGCTTGGGTAAAAGCAATTTAAGAGAACTGAAATCTTTGGAGGACAATGTCAACACTCTCCATAACCAGTTCTTAAACACAAGGAACACAGCCTGTGTACTGCTGCATGTACAACATTCATGCTAAAAGCACCACAATCCTTTCCGGGAAAGGCGTTAGATTAATTTTCCAGAGCTTTTCACTCTCCCAGACTCAGCCATCCTGCTGGCCTGCACTTTTGATAAACTTCCTGCATCTCTGCCCCCAGCCCAAACAGTTTACTTCTCTTCCTCCAATATTAAAGAAACAAAACCAACATAGGCAGGAATTTGAAGTGTTATTGAGGAAAAGAAACTTCCTCTGAGAAGAATCAAAATACTGATACAGTTGTTAACATCCATTTTGAATGGTGAGGGGTTGAAACATTGCATTTATAGGCCTCAGCTTTCAGCTGGGGATTTCTTCGCAAGTGTCTTGGGCTTAAGCAGTATTTCAAATAAATTAGATGAGGGAATTCTCTCTTGATTAACACTAGAACAGATTTAATAAAACTAGAACTGCTGATATGAGACAGAAAGAGAAATCCCACAGGGCTATTACTTCAAAACAAAAACTAGAACTCTCTCCCTGATTTCCAGCCAGTCAGGTATTCAGTGGATGTAACATTGTTCTACTCAATTGAAGGAAACCAGATGGTATCTAGCAGCCAAGGATTTGGACAGGCAGAACTCTTTATACATTAAGTTTTTAGAATCCAAATTTATAAACAAAAAGATCACATGAACTTCAATGCACAGACATATTTCTAGGGAAAAGTGAGAATGCATTCTGCCTTCCAGAGCATACATGACCGTTCAGTAAACACAATACTTAACAGCTTTAGGAGAGGAACCATTTCATCAACAGGAAGAGACGGCAGAGACCCTTACAATTACTTTACATCTTGAAATAACTTGCATTTTTGTATCTTCAGACACACAAACCGTTAGTGTTTGCACAGTAAATGGCAAAAAACCAAATTCCCACAGCATAAGAATTACAGGTTTATTAATAAAACCCATAAATCAGTTTGTATAAATGCTATGCCTTGTATTACATAATGGATGTGGATACTTCACCACACACCAAAATGATACGGTTCATACAAAATCCAGAGATTTTGCAATTAAGACAGCAAATCATGAATACATTAAAAAAAAAAAAAGGTAAAGTTTAAAAAAACCTCAATACTATGAGCAATAAAGAAGAAAAAAGCAGCAAAACTCTTCATGGTTCACAAGCAGAAAGAGTCTATGGTAGAAGTAAAGGAGAGGCATCAACGTACTCCTGACTCTGAAGGTTTCAACTGAAATGAAGCAGAAAGTTAAAAAGACCCAACTTCAGATTCCAAATGAATCCACATTCCACATTACCAACAGGAACCTGCCTGAGCAAAGAGGAAGTGATCTCTTCCTCTTAAGAGCCCGAAACCCTCATATCCCCCAACTTCCCTTAGACGATAATTAATCACCAGTCCAATTGACCAGCTGCAGAGTAAACAGGGGGGAACAAACAGGAACAAACAGCAGAAGTATTACACTACATTGTCTCAAATTGAGCATGATTTACCACCATCTGCTCCTGGTGCCACAAACAGGACCACAGGTTAGAAAAGAATTAGGTTTTTCTCTTGTTATGAACTCACTGCTGTTTTGCTCTGACTCTTTCCTCCGGGTGTGCACCTGTCTTGCTGTTCCTGTCTCCCACTCCAAACCAGCCAGTGTCACATGGCAGCTAATTCTCCTGTGCAGATTTTCCTTACATTCCTTCTACTTTTAGTATCTTTACCATTTCATAATTAGTATTTTTAAAAAATGTCCAAAGCATTCTAAATCTAAATATAGTCTATCCCAGGAAGAAGATAGTACCAAGCCTGTTGGTATAGACAGACCAGGCATTAATGTGGCAACCAAAATAATGAGATGTGACCACAAAAGTAACATAAAGACATGGTTGCTCACAGCACTGTCACCTCAGAAAGAGCACCAGTAGAGGCAGAAGTCATCCAAACTCTTCCACAGAGCACCTACACCAAGTACAAATGTCATGAGGCTACAGTTTGCTCCATTGTCAGCCAGCAGGAGGGAAGAGACAGGATAAAAATCTAGTAGGGGAAAAGAAAATCAAATGCGGAGCAATAGTTATGATACAGAAGGTTCTCAAAGAAAATCACTATGATGGTGGGAAATTAGGGAGGATAAAGGAAGACAAGGATGTCAAAAAGAGCTGAGTGAGAGATATGACATTGTTAAAGTTAGTTAAGTTGGGGAAGGGCCCTGACAATCATTAGCTATAACCAAGACTCTGAAGTTTTCATCACTATAAATAATAAACTAAATTCCTTTAGTAAGACACTTAGGATGGAAAAGGGGAAGAGGCACATTACTTGCTTTCAAAGGTTAATGTGGAGTTGCCAAAATCTCTGACAAGAGATCAATGTAGCAACAGTTCTTTCATGAAAATGCAGTTAAAATTGAATCAGAATGGATTCAACGTTGAACAATTTTAATGAAGCAAGTGTCAAACAAGCACATCAACTTCTTAAAAACAAAGGAGCTCCAAAGTTTAATTACAAAAACATTGTACAGAAAACTTGGCATCTAAACAATTCCAAACACATTAATCCAGCAAATGGATTCTGCTTTCATATATTTCTCTTAACATTTCTTTAAGTGACAAAAGCATTTTATTCTGCTCTTCTCCTTGACACCCACTTCATTTTTTTTTTTTTATCAGTCAACACTGAAAACTGTAAACTGAAGTGACACTCTGAAAACACTGGAACGACAAAATCCATTTTTATAGGGTTAATCAACATAAATAAGAAGCTTCTTAATGAGACAAAACATCATCTGTCACATCATCAGTGAGCAAGATCTCAGTCTTCCCCCAGATGCTTCAAGATGGATAATCCACCCCACCTCCTTCCGTGCGGGGAAAAAGCAAGAGATTAGTCAGCCCCCAGCTAATAATACCACCTTAGATTTCCCTATCCTACAACACTTGCATGCTTCTCAGCAGAGATGGATGAGCAGCATCCATGAGCAGATTTCTGTAAGCAGGGCAGCCTGAAGCAACCTGACTTTACTGACGGATTGGATATGTTACAGCCTGGAATAGCATCCTACATTACATGGAATTTCTGGAGTCTTTATGGGATACAACTCCAGGTATTAGGTAGGATGCCACAGAACTTCAGGATTTTGTAAATCAGTTTTGGCTATGCAGTACATTTTGGCCACTTCAACAGAGAGTCAAACATCACCAGTTCTTAAAAACCAAGATACACACAGGAGATGAAGGTGTAGGTGCTTCTTCTGGAGACATTAATAACCTCTAGGATTTACAACATTCATTACAGAACCCATTAAAAAAGTTCATGGCAGCATCAGCTGGTCTCATCCATACTAAGGAGAGTGGAAGTCAATGCAGCAAACTGAGGTTCCTTTTTGTGAAGTCTTGAAAGCAAAACAGGTAACAAGAGAAAGGAGTTTCCTCCCTGAAGGAAGACTTGATTTACATGAAAATCCTTGCTACTGGGCTACAGCAATAATCCCAGGAGTAAGCTGAGACCTGGCATACAAGGTGCTGACCTGAAGATGGCTCCAGGCCAGCATGAAGTCCGTGTGTACAGCGCAGGAACGTATTTGTGTCACAGGTGCGTTAAAGCAATGCTGACAGCAACCCACAACAAAGAAAGCAACCTCCAACTCATAACAGGGAATCTCAACAGATGTCTTAAGCAGGAGCAAAGAGATTGTCATGTGGAAGCAAGAGCATTTCAACCACCCCCATAAAGCCCAGAGATGTCAAACAAGTGACGAGCCCAAGTCAGAATCAACAATTTGACAGGAACCAAAGGGCAGTGAAAGTTTTGAATAAGCCAGTGCAGACAGTGGGTGCCTTCAGCTCTGCCAGGAGATGTGGTGTAGCTCAGCAAGAACAGACTCAAACTTGCAGAGCTCTATCCAATGCAAGTGAAAGGCCATTTTGGTCACCTGGAACATAAAATTCTGAATGCTATGGGCTCCATGGGCAGTACTTGAACTGTACAAAAGGTGAGAGCACAAACAAGCTGTAATGCTGAGTTCTGTGGGCTACTCTGCGGACCTAGTTACTAATAACCTTCTCTGCTCTATTAATTCATGCAAAAATATATGTGCTGCTTCCAGACATTGCTTCCCAGCACAGTGATTTCAGGAGGGCAGAGGAGGGGAAAAAATGCAATCCCCGTGCCCATTTCTCTTTTTATAGAAAACTGCTTTCCCCATGAAATCATTCTCTCAAAAAACAAGGCAATAACATCAAATTAGACTGAACAATGTATTAGAGGAAGGGCAAGCTTTGTGGGTTTAGTCTAAACCAAAGAATCCCGTTTTCCCTGCTGAGAACTAATGTTTTGCTTTCTATCTTGATTTCCACTGATCTTTGTGATAGTAAAATGCTCCAGCAAACATTTTGAAGAGATAACAGGAGACCTTCACAGAAGAGCAGGATGCAACGTGCAAGAGAGGTACTTGAAGAGAGGGGGGGGGAGAGAGGAAGTCTGTCTCATAGTAGAATCAAGTCACAAAGCATCAACCACAGCCAGTCTCTAGCAGGGAGCAAACTCACATTGTAGGAATTGCAGGCTAACACAAAGAAAACAGGATTCTGCTTAAGAAAAGCTCCTATCAACATAGCAAGAGGCGTAGGACAAGACAGTGCACCAAGGAAAACTCCCTGTTAGAGCAGAGAACACAAGCGCTGCTATCCAGTACTGCAAAAATCAAGGAACAAGATCAAAAGAAGGAAACTAAATTGAAGGAAGGTAACCCCACAGGATAAACATGAAAACAAAATAAAAGACACTAGAAGACATTAGGCAATATAACACATCGAAGTTATTACTACAACATATATGCTGACACCATTTCACAAGCTGAGATTTCATCTCCACAGTCAGCCAGTCCACAGAACGCAGGCACCCTCACGCCCAGCAAAATCCATAAAAAAAATGTAGATTGCACAAAAGTTGCATGCTCTTAAATGATCACACAGAGGACAGTTCCAAATGTTTAGTGGGCGGTGTCCGTGGCTTCTTAAGGTCTCTTAATGCATTGATCTGTTTGTCTCCCTGACAAAACACACAGGCAGGGCCCAGGACAAACCCGCCATCCTGCCTCCCACCCTCGTCTTTCCCTCATGGCTTCTTATTCCACACTGGCCAAAAATATTTTGTAAAGCTTCCCCGGGTCACGAGACCTGCAGACGAAACAGAGAAATAAGGGTTAGAAGACTACAATCTGCCAGGACTTAACAGGCACCGTGACATGATTTTTTGGATGTTTGATCTGAAAACACAATGTTAAGCATAGCAAAGCAGCCTCTAGAGACAGAACTAAACTGAGTTGCTGTTTCCATCCAGTGCTAAATGACAAAACCCTTCCTCTTCTTCCCATATACTGTTTGCACAAAGAAGGTTTTTACCATGCAGTACAACAAAACCAAAATATTCACCAGTATAGTCAAACAATCCCTCAACACAATGTACTAAG
This sequence comes from Corvus brachyrhynchos, assembly GCF_000691975.1. NCBI lineage: Eukaryota > Metazoa > Chordata > Aves > Passeriformes > Corvidae > Corvus > Corvus brachyrhynchos. The sequence goes on from NW_008240227.1 coordinate 887,181, forward strand.
CCACCAAAACTCACCTCAGATCTGTGAAAGAGCTGCTTTCAGAAACATCATGATACAGTTTTCTGTGGAATTGATTTGTAATGTGTCTTTGTGAAAGAGCTGCTTTCAGAAACATCCACAGTTTTCTGTGGAATTGATTTGTAATGTGTCTCAACCTCGGACAGACCACTCAGTTGATAGAGATTACATTCAGAATTAATATACTTCACATGCACATTAACAAAGGGACACCGATGATGACAGCTTGTTGATACAGTGTATTATGTGCCAGCTGAACCTTTTATCCAAAGCTTCCTTGTTTTCTAGGGAATCTCTACCGTTTTCTAGGTTTGCATCCAACAAAACCCAACCTTCTTCCTTCCAAAATTTTGCCTCAAAATATAATCATTGCCAAGTGAAAGTCAGTGTAATTAACAGTCCCATTAATTACTTGATCCTTATATTCCATTACATGCATGCCATTATACAGTGAAACTATGTGATTATTAATCACATTTTTAATTGCTTCACACTGCTTTGCTGCTGAAAAGAAGGAAGGCATTGGTGGGAAAAGGAAAGAAGGGAAAGGAGTATTATTTTTCAAATAGAGGGTAGAAAGAAGAATTTTAAAGCAAAAATTACTTTTTCTAAATCAATTACAGCCAAATCCAGTTTATCCAAGAAAACTGTATTTGCATGTTTAGGAACACAGAAATTGTCCATCCTTTAGGAAAGATGAAGCCACCTGGCAAGAGAGTGAAAGTCTAGATTTTAGTAGCTTTGAGATACGATTTTTCTGGCAAGATGCTTAAAGGACAAATATCCATTTTTGGGCCTGGCACACCCTTCTAATAACTGATGGATAAGAAACTGCTTTCCCTCTTAGCCATTCTGTAAAACCTCCCCTCCCCCAATTCTCTTTCTGAGCCTGAGAACTAATTGAAAACAGTATACGAAAAGGAGGAGGTTGATGAGCTGCTGAAAAATCCCAGACCTGGATCGACAAGCTGTTCCCTTCACAAATAGCAGCAGTAAAGGCACTTCTTTATTCTGCTGGGAGCTCAGTCATCTCTTAGAACTACAGTCCGTTCCATCTGGCTACCCTCCGGAAGGACAATGATCTCCCAGCTAAAGCCACACTATAATGGGAAATGTGTAATTAACTGTTCTACACAGTATCACAAAAGGTCAGAATCAGAAAGGATGAAAAGCTCTGTCTTCATATTTGCAGATGGCACAAGGCAGCTTTATTTGCATTTCTAAACACTATTCAAGACATGTACAGTAGATCTCTACATAATAAATGCCTAAGGAATGAAGGTATGTACTTTGTTAAAATAGTAATAGGCAAACTCCTCATGGCTGCCTAGTGCTGTGCATCATGGGGAAGTGAGAGGTGGGGGACATGCAAAGCAGCACACTAATGCAGAAAGACTGGTATTTACTTCTTTGTTAATTTGTTTTTCCACTCTGTTCTCTATTACAGTTTTTTAAGCTGTTAAACAGCAGCAAAAATACAGAATCATGAGATCAATAATAATCTATGCACAAGCCACATAAACACTAGTCTCAGCAAATGCTATGTATAGCTTAAACCATACCTCAGTGTTCCATTTACATGTAAACCTTCATACTCAGAACAGCTTGACTACAGGTGCTATAGAGCAGAGGTAGGGTATTTTCAGTTTATAACAGGATTGAGTTCACCTGCAACCTCTTGAGACAAATAGAATTTCCCTGTGGCCATCAGTTTCTACAATTACTGCTGAAATTTTCAGATTTACTTCACTCAAGAATGGAACCTTCTTCTAAATTAGTCACCCTGTTACCATTCTGTCAGAACTCTTACTCACCTTACACAAACACAAAAAGATCTTGGAGCTAAAGGGAATTTCAGAACCCTTTAATGCCATGGAGTACTTTCAACCGAATTTGACTTTCAAAGATCAACCTGCTCCTGCAGCTTTGAGGAAGAAACCTTTCTGATTGTACAATACGGTGATCAGCACATGAATCAGCACCAGAACAGGTGCTAGAGGTACAGAGCAGACACCAAGAGCAGCCAGGGAGAGAACACTTACCCTGTCACTAACGCTCCAGCCTGTTCACCACATCCCGCACTGTGGCGATGAGGTTCTCGTTCTCCTGTGGGTTGGCCAGGATAATACTGTGCAGTCTGTTCATGTAGGAATCAATAGTTTCCATCGTGGGGGTTTCCCCGCTACCTACAGTGAACATAGTGAAATAAGCCACAAGGTATTTTGATGACCACAGCAATTCCCGAAAGTTCACACTGTGCTAAGGGTAATTTGTGCCAACACACAAACTGCTATAGGAAGTGATTTTGCTACGCGCCACCTCTCGTGACAGATTCTGCAAAACCATGTCTTCCTAACTCCATGAAGTGAGTAGTTCCAAGGATATCAGGACTAATGAAGCATGGTTCTCTTTGATTGGGGTCTCATAGTTGATTATAACAAACTCTTTCAGCTGGGCATTCATAGAATCTAAGTGGATTCCCTGGCAGCTGACAATACAGACACAGCCTTTATTTTAATCAAGGAACTTGCAGGTCCTGTCTATTCTATTTAGTAACATTTTCATAAAACAAGTAAAGGAGAGCCAGGACTGAATATGTGTCTCACTTTATCAGGAAGAGTAAGAGCAATAAGAAAATAAATGTCATGTTGAAATAAAGCACTGACTCTACATTTTCCCCTGCATGCATTTTAATATTTCATTATCCAATGCAACAAAAGCTCAGAAACAGCCAAGAGCACAGAACTACAACAGCAGACCATGTGTTCTCAGCTCACAACATCATATAAACATGAGCAGTTAAATTTAACAGTCTCACCTGGCAGTGGGACTCCAGCAAAGCTGCTGGTGAGTGCCTGGCGCAGGGTCTCGAGGTGCTGCTGCAGCACCGTGTTGCGGCTCCGCTCCTGGATCACATCCACCTCCAGCTTCTCCACGGCCGTGCGCATGCTCTCCACGTGTTTCTGCAGGGCAGCGTTCCTCTCCTCAAACTCCATGTTGGATTTGCGCAGCTGCCGCAGCTCCGCTTCACGTGCTGTGGACATCAACCCATTCCCAGAGAGTCAAAAAACTGCTAAAAACATATCTAGGAGTGGTAGGCAATGAGGCAGAATGTTCTGGAGTGCTCAGCTGATCATTACAAATGGTGCAGTTGTGGTTTATAGACAAAAAGCATCCCATCACAGAGTGACAATAGCACCTACAGTAGCACTTAAATAGAGTTAACCCCTAGAGAGTGAGACAAATCAGAAAACATTCAAAGCATGAGAATGGAAGTGAATGGGGGAATTGATCAGGGAGCAAGACTGCAAGACTGAATTCAAATGCAATCAGAATGAAAAAGCTCAGCAGCAGTGCTAAGAATCCTGCAAACAAGACACCAGTTATAAAAATAATTTTCTATTGACCATGGAAAGTATCTGAATCTTAATTCTGTTCAGTCAAGAAAGTCTTCAGGAAATATGGCAAAAAAACCCCTAAACTCTTGAGACACACAGATATGAAAACCAAACAGAGTAACAGAGTATCAGTGTAATCTTCCACATATTGGGGGGAAATAAAATAGTGCTAACCAGCCTGAATCATCATCATGCTACATCTTAGCCATTTCTTAGTCCTATAGAACAGTAGATACAGCTAGGACTGGCTGGAATAAGCCTCAGAAACATTCTCAAAAAAGGCTAATTTGGGAAGACAGTGTCAGGAAAAACTGCTTTTCAGCCATTGTGTATATACAGAAGTAAGGTAATAGCAGAAACTATACCCAAGTCATTACTTGAGCTGAGACAGGAGAGTGCAAAGACTCTTCAGCTGGACAGCATTTGCCAAGAACTTTGGAAAAGCAAGGAGGAAAGGGTCCTGCAAAAGTTTAGCTTACCTTTACTATGATTCAGGAACTCTTCTGTGAAGATTGGAATATCAAAGACAGATCTCTCCTTTGTATCTGCTTCTTTCTACAAAAGAAAGAGTAATAACATAGCTAAACAGTTTGTTTTCAGGAATTCATTTAACTGTTTTGATCATGAGAATAAAAGGCCAAGGAGTCCTGAGGCAGCAAAAACACTGTACAGATCAAAGACACTTCCAGCTCCTACCAAGAAAAGCCAAAGGATGTGTCAGCTTTTCAAGATATAGGTTTAATAAAACATCATCATTAAGAAATAACACATAAAATATTAAAATACACTATGAGAATTACTCCGTTTTAAAAACTATTTGATGCATTTATATTTTCCACCATCAACCAACTGACACATTCTGAAACAGTCTTTACAGAAACATCAACGAACAGGAGACAGAGTGAGCAAAATGCACAGTCAGTTTCATGGTTCTTGGTCTTTCACCACCAAAGCAAAGAACACTTTTAAATCAGGAAATGCTCTACAACTTAGTCAGAAAACTGTACAAAATGTGTTTCGACTCAAGGCAAAAACCCCCTACTATAATATACTTCAGTCACCGCTTCTAAATTAACAAGAATTAATGCTTGTTTTAGCACCTGAATCATTATGGACAAAGTCAATGCAAATTTGGTGTGATAAGCTGCAGCAACTACAATCAACCTGTAACTTAACACAGAAACAAAGTTAAGCAGGAAAGAGTGTCCATGGAGAACAAAAGCTTTTCAAAACTCTCAGACACCATGGTTGATAATGTGCCACAAACTTATCATCCAGAAGCGCAGTGTTACACATGACTGGTGTCCTCCAGCAGACAACCTAAATGTTTGACAGCTGATAAGGGAATTCTGGTCCCTGAGTTCAGAGTATCACGTTGGTGCCTGCCACACAGAGGGGCTACATGGGGTGAACTGAATGCCATTTGACAGTCAACCAACACAGACAAGACTAGATGGAACTACAGCTACCCTGTCTTTACTTAAGGAGACAGACTGTCCATTGATTGCTTTTAAGGATAAGCTGACTTTTATTGTCTGGCACAATTACAGCTGAGGAGCTCTGTATTTACTGAGTGAGAACTCAAACCTCACTTGGCCTGAATCAACTGAACACACACTAGAATCAGGCAAGACTGGAGGGAAAGGTAACAAACCTTCCCAGCTCTGTGAGGCACAGCAGGGTTTATTTGGGGTTCGTGATCACACGTGCTTTTCACTGAAGTTTTTGTACATGCTGCTACAGGGCAAATGTCTCAAGAGTATATTTAGAAAGAGAAGTCATACACAGAAGTGTGAATAATGCATTAATTTTGTCTGAACACTGTCTAGATGACTAAGAATTAATTTGACCCCAAAATCTAGGATCTCAACATTAACATGCACTAAGAAATGCTGGCAGTTATGAAGCTTGGTTAGAACACTTATAGAACATCCATCTTGAACAGTCTAATTCATGCTCACTACTACTACCTATGTGCAAAGAGCCACTGGCTTGGATCACCACTGGCTCCTACAGAATAGATGGTGGAGGAGAGAGTACTGCAAAGAAGATATTCTCTTTGCAACCCTAGGATACAGGTTCTTCAGGTAAAAACCAAAAAATATTAAGGCCTTTAGATGTAACTGTCCAGCTTCCAAAAGGCAAGAAATTCCACTAAGCAGAAGAGTGATCATTAAAACCATCACCACTCTCCCATTACAAAATACATTACTCAGCACATAAAAGATCCTCTTGAGAACCCTCAAGTACTTAAGCCACTCTGAGGTTCACTGAAGATTAAAATCATAAGGCTTTGATTACCTCCTATTGAAAGGGACCCAGTCTGTTCAGCTCATGTATCATTTAGTCATCCCTCAAACCAAAAGAGAATCAAAATTGTTTCTATCATTTGCCTTAAATAAGATTGAAATGCTTCAAGAGTCAACAATCTTATCTGGTTACTAAGACTGAGGCTGAACTTTGAAGATTCTGCAACAAATCAGACTTGAAGTTCATAGAGACTTGGTCAAGTAAGGTAATGAGATAGCTGAGATTTTGCAGGGGTTTAAGCTCACCCTTCCTGCTACCCTCAGGCTGCAGACAATAGAAGGAACAGATATAATAAATATACGATGCCATTAAATGTTCTCAGAGTAGGTGCCACCAGGCAACCCCTGCTCTCCTCAACCTGTGTGCAAAAATCTTTGAAAGCTTTCCACTAACAACTCTAACAGAGTGCACGATGCCAGACCTACTTGCAATCAAGCAGCTTGAGGAAATAAACAATAACAGAACAACAGAGAACAATTATTCAGGGGTTTAGTCACTGCTGATGACAATAGTGCACATTGCTATATGTCATATTTATGAAACTAGAATTTGACAGAAAAAAATGTTCTATTTCATGCCCATAGATGAGCTCATAGGACAATGTGTGCATGTTTTTCAAGGCAATATCTATTAAAAGTTCTCTCTCATCCTTTAGTTATATTTTATTATAATTAGTATTTGAATTGTCCATCACGAAACTCTCTAGAGGTCAACTCTATGTACAATATTTAAAATTACCTCAACACCAACTCACAGAAACTACATCATAAACACTTAATTGAAGCAAGGGAAAGGAAAAAGGTTTCTTTGACCTTATCTTCTTATACTCTCTCAAAAAATAACTTCATCAGCTTGTACCTACTAATCACAAACACAACAACAAAAGTCAGTGCGGACAGGAGAAAGCAGCAAGACAACAAAAAGCTTTAGCCTCACTTCCAGTAACAACTTGATAGACACTTCTAAAAGCAATCTAAGTTTTTTCTGCTTATTCCCAACCTATACAGGATGATAATACTTGGCTTCCCCACACAAAAGATGTGAAAGCTCATCAGGTGATAAGCATGTGGGACTTCATAAATACAAAGGTGAAAAACATCAAGCAGTCAAAGGCACAGTTTCAGAGTAGGATGCCTGACTGACAGGTTGATGTTCAGCTGTATCTGATGAAGCTTAGAAGTCCCACAGGGTGAGGAGAATTCTTTTTTAACTGCATTTATGATGTGAAAGATCAGCAATGATAACTTGAATTAGAAGGGTAAGAGGGAAGACTCCAAATTTGTAGTTTGTCACCTGTATAACTTAAACGTTACGTAACGGTCAATCAGCCTAGAACTTGAAGACTTCAGTTTTTGTACAATTAAAGACAAACTTGGATTCAGCAACTGTAGAATCAGAAAATGTGGGGACCATGTACTTCTAAAGGATAATCTCACTGCAAGCACTTCCTTTAGGAGTTAATAAAAGGCATATAAAAACATGCTACCAAAACATTTTCCTGAAAGTGAAACTTACTTTCTGTCAAGTAGACAAGACCAGTAGTTGCCTCTCAGCAGTGCTCAGCCTTGTCACTGATGTAATGAACACATTAGAAGCCAAGTGGATTGCTTTCCCAAGGCAAAAAACCTCACAAAGAAAAACAGATCTTTCAGACAGCCCTACTGCTTACAAGTGAAGAGGCTGTGTATAAACAAGATTTTTTCATTGCTCTTTGTTTGCAATTTATTGGTAACCATGAAAATAACTCTGTGGCCTTAGGTAATACAACTGGAGAAAGCTGCAGCATTTCAAGGGGAGAGAAACCATAGTCAGCCAAGACACACAAGATTCGTGGTAAGATGCCTGTGCTGTAGTTGATGAGCTCTATCTCCAGACATTATCACTCTTTTCCAATATTTACATATGTAGAGGGAGAGGGAAGGCAGGAAGAGGTTTAAGCCAGAGATTTTCCAATTATTTGGTTGCTTTACCCGTTTTCTTCTCAAAGAAGCCACAAGCATTTGTGTTACTGCAAAAAATCAGTACTTGAAACAGCCACCTAAAGGTGCTAACTTGGCAGGTTTATTGAGGTCTCACACTATATTTAAGTTCTTAACATTGAAGTACAAAACAGACCTATGTTTTAAGTGTACTCTATGCTACATTTCATCTCAGATCATTTGTACCTGCCCAAGACTTACCAAATTTAGTTTTGTCATACTAATGAGTGTAAGTATACTCAGTGGTTTCTAACTTTTCCAAACCTGCATTAGGAAGAGAAAGAATTCACACTCAAGTTCTGATAAACTGGGTTTTGTCTTCACTAAAAGTTTTTTTTCACCTGAAAGTCTACCCACTGATGTAAGTGTAGAATGAAGAAGTTTACCTCATGGTCATGAGCTGGCTGTCTTGCTCCATCTGAGAAAGAAAAACAAACAACAAGTCTCTCAAAATAAACAAAACTGGAGAAAATGACCAAAGAATTAAAGTAGTTACACAACCATAATTACACAACAGTTCTAGACAGACTTGTGCAGCTCTCCTAGTAAGTCACAGAGAAGTTGTGTCTAACTTCGATGCTCTTAATGCACATCCTCCAACACAATCTAGATACAGTTAAATTCACATGAGTCTAACTCCCTTTACACGCAGCTGATGTAAATGCCACAGAATGAACACATTCACTTTTTAACAAGCCTTTAAATGAAAGGCTTTAAAGTAGTGCCAGACTACATGACTGGCTGGGAATCTTCTGTTGTTCTAGCTAGGCACATATTTTTGTCCCATTCAATACCTTGTCTGTGTGATTTGCCTTTTTGTCTGTCCTGTGCTTTCCTGCTAAAGACTTTGTAGGCTTCAGTCTTCTGATACTGCTCCAGCTCCCGCATATAACGCTCCTTATCTCTATCTGCTTCATCAAGGTATCGCTGAAACAAAAAAGTCCAAGAGTTTCAGGGAGTTTCCTCCCCTTCGGGAGGAAGGGAAGAAAAACAACTTGTCAGATGAAGTGCTGATCCATTTCACCTATGCAAACAGGAAAGGAGTGAAGAAACAATGAGATGCAAAGACATAAGATCTCTGGATAAATCTGTATTCTGGTGTCCCATTTTTCTCTCAATTTTTTATAATAACTATTCTGTTAACTTTTTTTTTGTTAGGCCTAGGAGTAACTTGCTACTAAGCTACTCTACTCAACTGAATGTTACCTACACTACAGACCAAACACTTCAGAATTCCTGTTCTGTGGCCAGGATTAAGTTCTGCTAAACAATAACATCTTTACAGATGATGCTTTATGGTTCAGACCTGTAACAATGGGGTTCCAAATACACTCTTGTTTTCATGCCCCACAGACAAAAAAGCACCACCACACACTTGGCACATCTGAGAGGTGAACAAAACATCATGGCTATTGCAAAGAACAGCATAAAAATAAAAGAGCCTGGTTTTAATTGACATAATCTATCTGCATTTTGGTTAATAGAAGTCATTTTTTATTAGCCTGAAGGTATTTCACACATCTGCATGACAGAATGAGCTTAGCTGGAAAATTCTTTAGGGGAACTGATTAACTGCAAAACATTTAATGAATGGTCACAATGCTTACTTAATGGGATCCCTTCAAGAAAAAAGTTGCTTTCTCAATTTTTTTCTCCAAATGAGTTTAAAATTCAGTGAATGTCAGAATTAAATCAAAGTGAACCTTAGTCACCTGGTGTTTTCATTAAGTCATCATGACAATACATATAAGTTATGATTTCCTTACATTTGCAACACAGTTTTGACCCTGCTGATGACATTAGACAGACTTGTGCAGCTCCCCCAGTAAGTCTGCTGATGAACACTGACTGACCCAGTGTTAACATTCTGGACTGGGGTGCAAATTTGGTGATGCTGGGTTGCCATTGCTTTTGGACATGTTATTAGTCTGTAAGATATTAATTCTTCTTTTCCATCTCCAGCAATGTGTTGCTGAAAGGGCTCACCAGTCTTCCCTTGACCTGCTCTGAGAGTTAGAAGCTTACAGCTTTACTCAAGGACAGATTCCCTGGGGATTGAAAAAGCAGCATACAGAATAGAGATTTGAGCTCAATTTCCTTTTTCCTAGGTTAAAAATCTGCCTCAGACATGATAAGAATATGTTAAAATGCAGGGGACAGAGGGGCTGAATGTCTTTTTACGTTCTCTCCCAGTAGACATTTTCATCAGGAGTATGCTCCCACAAGACATCCTCTCCATGGATGTATACTTCCAACCTTACCTAAGAGCAATCCTGACTTTTCTCTAAGCAACATCATTCTCACTATCCCTGACACCAACTCAACTGCTTTGCCTTGCCACACATTTTCCATTATAGTTAAATCACAGTGCCTATGCACCATTTTACATCATCTCTAAGTTGTACTCTACAAGCTTAGTAAAAAGCAACAAAAGGAAATCTTGGTTTTTTGCATCATCCCATTTTTCATTTTACCCTTAGAAGTATTTTTCAAAGTTCAAATATCAGGATTAAATTAATGAGAGCATTCAGCTGCACTGTGATTTAGAAACTGCTTTGCAGTAATCTCCAGCTGGCAATCAGGTGTGGAGAGTAAGATACCCACTAGCAATTAACCCATTAACAAGGTCCACTCCAGAAGGCCCTAATTAATCAGCCCAAACATGGCCTTGAGCTCCATTTACTTATCAGACAGTGCAAAAGGCCATAGGACTCCCAACTAGGAGACATCACATCCAAAAACTCTGGCCTTATAAGTCTCAGCTCTATCTGAGCTGGTACAGCAGAGTTACATCCAGATGGATCACACAAACTATGGGATGTCTCATTAGAGCAATCCCCCCATTCTGGATGCATTCTTGCATTACCTAGAGGATACAGTTCTCCCCGAGTCACACCTGGAGGAGATGCTACGGCCCTGCCAGGGTTCATCTTTTGAACCTGTGCCCCTTACTTTGAAATATCCTCCCAAACACGATTTCAACCAAAAGCCTGTGCTCCCTTCCTCACTAAGCAACATCCCCATTTAACAGTAACCATACCCAACAAGGACAAGGGAGTGTAGCAGTACCCGTTTCTCCTCAGGAGGCAGTTTGCTCCACTCATTGCCCAGCATCCTGGTGATCTCTGGGAAAGGGACTTCCGGCCTCTTTGCTCGCAGCTGCTCCCTACGCTCGTTCATGAACCGCACGTACCCTGTGAGGGGCGATTTGGGGGCATTGGTGTCCCTAAGGGGTTTCTTCCTCTTTCTCCCTTTGGCCCAGCCTCCTCGTTTGGTTCTCTGCTGCTGCAAAATGAAAACAGAAGACAATTCAGACTGAGTGAAAATAAGCACATCTGGAAGGAATAAACAATTTCATCAGGAGTACATTGCTGCAAATACCTCCTCTCCCATGGATGCAGGTTTCAAACCTTACTTTAGAGCTATCCTGACTTTTGTCTAAACAAAGCCAAACAAGTCTCATTGTGAAAAGCAGTTTACAGTTTCTCCTAGTCCACAGGGACAACAAAATAACATTGGCATCAACTTCTGATTGCAAAATCACAAGGACTGATAATCCTCAACATGATCATCTTAACTAATGCAACTGCAAATATTTTTTTATTACTTGTTTGCTTGGTTTTGGTTATTCTCACCCTCACATACCCTCCACCCAAGTCATTTACTTCAACAGGCGTTTTGGAGAGATCTTGTGCATTAGTTAATAATTGATAACTAGTCATTTTGCACCTTCCAGATCTTTGTCCTTCATGCACAATATGCCCAAAATGTGGGTTTAAGGACAGTATACAGGCTGTCCAACTCTCATCTGTTCAGTAGATTGTCTTTCCCACTAATCACCTCCAATGGAGTAACAAACAAACTCCAAAGGAGGGAATATTTTAAGATGTGCCTGGGGCATACTGTGAGTTCACAGGAATAACATCATTATCACTCATCGTCTTGGCTTCAAGCTATTTCTACAGCAATCTCTGGACAACACTACTTTCTAATGCTATGTACATACAACTATTTTCAGTACTTCTAATGTTTCCCCAGATCAACATGTTCCTGCCATCGTGTTACTTTTTGTTGTCTTCCTGGAATTTTATTACTTAATTTAAAAAGGACATCAGAGCTGAAAACAAACTACAAGGAGGGATACCAAATGCACCTATCAAAAAAAACCCCAAAAAACCCCAAAACCACTTCCAAGTCAAACTTCAGGTCCTTCATGATTTAGTCACCAAAAATCAGAGTTGGATGGTACACATAGTTTACAGCATAATGGTTTTAAAGACATCAGTTACTACCAGAACAGTACAATGGTCTCACTTTGCTGGCTCACAAGAGAGAAAATAAGTTGTGGCAGTTGAACATTCAGTCCTGAATGCAGCACCAGCCTGTGGGCCCCTCTGGCTAAGCTGAGACCCATGTGCTGTGCTCTGCACATTCCAACTGCCAGCTATCTGTGTGCAGCTGTGCAACACAGGAGAAAATTAGGGAATCAGAAGAAGAAAATGGCAAAGGGATAAAAATTTGTGATTCTATTAAAAAAAAGTATGAGCACATAAGACAAATATAATGACAAAATTCCATGCCTTTGCTTCACTGAATAGTTACTATTATTTCATCTCACCTCCTCCTCAGGCTTCTGCTCAGTGGTTTCAGCAGCAGTAGAAGACTCATTTTGCAGCTGCTGAGCCTGTGACAAGTCCTCCACCAAATCTGGGTTATTCACAGGCTGCGAAGTTCCACCACCGAATGAACTCTCCGAATTAGCTAATCTGAAAAAGCACAGAAGAGGAGAACAAAAAATTTAATCATCTTTCCTATATCACTTCCTCCCTAATCTCCTAAAACATGCAAAAATGTTGCAAATATATTCATTCTCACACTAGTAAGAAAAAAGGGGATTTAAAAGTGATTTTTGAAGAACTGGCAGTTCCATCCAAGCAACCACTATAACTACCACAGTGCCTATGGACGTTCAGACCCAGTTTGATTTTTAAAGAGGTATTTTGTTTCATTTTTAGTGAAGCATTTGATTACACAACTTTCAGGCAAGTGTATGTTTGGATCAGAATCCAGACAGCATGAATCTACCCTTCTTCAAAAATACCATAAGGAATTTGACATTAAAAGTTTCATCATCAACCAAGATACAGCTTTCTGGATGTGTTTAATGTATTTCTCCACAAATACATTTAGAGGTCTGTGGTTGTGTATGATCTTGGATTGAACTTCAGTCCACACAATCTGCTGTTCATACATATGGGTATTTAAACACATGACTAGCTCCCAACAGGCTCCAGAATGGCCATTATTTAATTTTGCTGCAAGAGCTGTATCAATCTACCTTACTCCAAAAAAGGGCGAGATGTCTGGAGGCAAAAAAGAAGACCAAACATGTAGAAATACTTCTGAAGGTACACTTGAGTGATGGACACGCATTTTGGGGCAACAACCCCCCAGACATTTTGAGCACTGTGCTCAGTGGGCAAGTTAATGTAAGATTTCTGGACTAATCTCAGATTCTAAACCCTTCTTGAGGCTAAAGATTACTTGCCCTTGCCCAGTTACAGTCATGAAAATTCCTTTAACAGCAGGGTATGCTTCAAGTCTCCTTTGCTCATTTATACCAGTCTAAAGCTACTCATGTCTATGGCAAATTTTAAATATTCAAAATAACTGTTCCTATTGATGTAGAATACAGCTATAAAAATTTGATGTATATTAACAGAATTGTTATTTGAATGCCCATGGGAATATCTGTCTTCAGGGAGAACAGCATATTTTCATTACTCACTACAATCAGCAATTGTGACATAATTACTGGTAAAGACACAACGGCTGGTGAGATCCACGCCTGACTTCGAGACACCAGATTAAGTTCATATTACTGACAATTAGAGAGGGAGCAAGGGAACGAAGCAGACACCCTCCCATAAGTTAATTATATTTGGAGTTTGTCAGAAAGAATAGGAACAGCGCAGCTGTTAGGGTTTGAAGAGTATTTCAGTTTTCCTCTCCATTCCCCCTTAGCAGAGAAGCTCTCTAAACTATACCTACAGGAAAAACTTCACGTGATGCAACCGCTTGCAGCAAACACTCATGAAAGCTCAGCCAAAACACTAATACCTCTTAAACACAAGCCTAATTGGAACATGGACTTAATTTGGCACCAACAAGTTTGAAGCCCCAGATAAGTAAATCCAAATTCAGGCCCATTTGAAGTGAAAGTGTCCACATTCATTTTCACAGGGCTTTACCTGACTGCCAAGTCTGAATTTTACTTCTTGGTACTTTACAAAACAGAAAAGAAGTTTCAATTATCAAAACGCAGCAAGAATTTCATGTATTCTTAAAAGAAAACTTCTTTTGGCATTGTGATTTTAAGAGGCCATTGTTGCAGTCTGCAAAAGCAGAGTCAGACTGACAAAAATGAGACATCAGTCTCAGTGATCAGTTTCAGACATCAGTTTCAGAGATCAGTGATGAACAGTATGTCTTTAATTGAAATCATTTACTTAGCAGGGACCACTATGACCAACAGATGCTTCCTCCCACTCTGTCCCCATAAAGTCACTTGTCTTAAGACCAAAATCCTAGAGATTTACCTTTTAAAGCTAAGAGATACTAAAGAACAGTTTGTGACCACTTCCATCAGCTCAGATGAGTTCAGGTTTCTCCTAAACAGCATCCTGTGAACTTCTATCAAGGCCAAGGGAATGTTGCAAGATTGAATTTTGTCAGGTTTATTTCTCTTTTTAGAAATTACTGAGAATGCCCTCCTCCCACTGAAACAATTTCCTTGATAAGTACAGAGATAGTATCTACCAGCCAAAGGTGAAAAAGGAGTTGCTTACCCAGTTACATTAATTTCACTACCTTCCTTAGTTCCATCCTCATCTGTAAAAAGTGGAGGAAGATTTGAGCCAGCTACCAAGTTCTCCATATCTCTGGGGGGAAAAAAAATACAGGTAAAAAAGGTTAACTATGTCATTGTTACCCTTCAGCAGCACTTCAACTCAAACATCATAACGTACCACAAATTTTTTACCCCATGAACCAGTTGGCCAGTCATAGCTGATTGACTTCAGGACGGATCCTGAGGGCAGATGTGCTTAAGGTCAGACCACAAAGACCGTAAATGACACTTCAATTCCAGGTTTCCATTTTAACTGAGCCCTGTGCCAACGCCACAGTGTTGTTGGAAATTCCTGCAATTCTATTTTATCCCTCAAGATAAATCTTCGTTCACCATACTCAGCAGAAAGGTAGGTAGATCCTGCTCTTCCAGTCCACCTGCCTGATTATTCTTCACTGTGCACCCTTCACCACAGGTTTGTGTTGACCCCAGAAAAAAAACTGAAACCAAGTCCCCCCTGAAGTTTCAAATTAAGATTGTACTAATAATTCCTTGTCCAGATTTTCACAATTAATCTATGTGTGCAGTTGAGTGCTAAGTAAGAGAACACAGCTATTTAGAGTATTTTACCTTCAATCCCATAGAACAGTTACTGAAGCACTACCAACTGCCCCCAAGTTAGAATTAGTTCCATTTGTAACCTTGTGGCCTGTCACGGGAATTTAATGTGAGAGATGAAACCCAAAGCTTAATCAATCTATTTATCCCCTTCCTTACTAAAATACAAAACTGTTGTATTTTAGTGGTAAAAACCCAAACAAAACCAAAAACCCTTAACAAACTCACTGCACGATTATGAGTCGCCAGTTTAGGCCATTTTGAAGGGCCACTCTACTTAAATTCCTGTTCCTTCAGTTTAGGAGTCACCCTTGATGGGCAGCAGATATTCAACTTGATTACTGCTATCCCTTTCGGCCAGTACACTCGGGCTTTGGGCCTCAAGGGGCTGAGGAAAGCTATCATCTTGTACTGCTTTCTCCTGGCTTGGTGTGCTTTCCACTCAGCACTGAAATCCAACTGATCTGAGACATAAAATCCTGCTCCATGTTTTTAATATTATATGTGTTTTCCCACATCCCACCCCAGGTCCAAACATAGAGGTTTTTTCTACAAAGGTCACTGCTTCTTACATCCTATAGGTTTTGCAGATCTCTATCACAAGAATGACATGGATGATATTCACCCTTTTTCTCTTCCGTTTTCCAGCTGCTGAGATCCTTAAACCATCCTCAAGGATCCTATCATCCTGACTCCTTATCTAGAAAATAATTAAAGCTAAGCAGATGGTGGTACAGACACTGATCTCTAGCAGAGGAACACCTTTACTTGTGTATAGAAAAGGCTCACCCAGGAGTGAAGAAATCAAATTCCTGTGCTGCCATTACAAACCAGGGACTGAATACAGTTTTGGGGGTTCAGCCTTAGAGCTGTGGCACAGCTGGAGACTGACCAGCAAAGGGCTTCCAGGATGCTCAGGGATCTAAAGCACCTGGCCTGATAAGGAATGGTGAGGAAACTGGGCTTGCTCAGTCTGGCAGAGGGGGCCAAGGGCCAATCTAACAGAGCTTAAAGCTACTGGATGGCAGTGGCAGAGATGGCAGAACCAAATTCTTGCCAGTTATACTGGCTTTGGAGGTTCACGCTGGACACCAGGAAGCGTTCCCAGAGAGGTGGAGTCTATCCTGGTAGATTTTAAATGCTGAAAGCTGTAACTGACCTAAACTAGTGTTGGTAATAGTCCTGCTCTGAGAGGAAGGCTGGACTAAGATGACCTCCCTCCAGATGTCCCTTGCAAGCAACATCTGCAGCTCTATGAATCAGAACTCCACATTACGGGGTTTTTTTTCAAATCCTAGCATCTCTGATAGGAAAAGAAAGACAAATAATATAATGCTGTTAAGAAAAGTAGTGAGATACTCTGGTGAAACAAATATTATTTTAATCCTTAAAGAAGGCAGTGCAAACAATACTTCCTCACACATAGAAAAGAATCTACACACATAGAAAAGAAACTACATCAAGGCTGGGACTTTATGTATCACAAGAAATCTGAAAATTCAACTAATTTGAAAATTAAGCTCTTCACTGATGTCCAGGAAGCTGTTTAAGCACAGCTTCTAAATATACAATATAAATTGCTTCATGCAGTTATCAACTAACAGGGAAATTAAGTTCTGCTTCATGTTACACAGTATTCATCAATCAAAAATCTTAAATTATGATTTTTAAAAAAGGAAGCCTAAGCAATTATGCCCATTGTGACCTTCTCACCAGGTCCTGATCTGTCTGCTCATATCTGACCCAAGCTCACTTTCAAACTGCAGGGAGGCAGCTGGACACCAACCTTAACAACATATAAACAGAACACGAACACAGGAAGCTGGGAAGACCATACACTTTTTTTATTTATCCCATATGTTTTAGATAGTAACTCTTTCAGATGACACTGACCCACATCCTAAAGAAAAAGTAACATCAGTGAATTTAAAATGGCTTCTAATCAGTTTCAGAGAGCAAGAAAACAAAACAGTTGCCCTAAAGCTCACTGAGAGCAGATGGGAACCTACACAAGTCTTTCAGTCCCATTTCTCAGGGATAGCCCTCCCTGCTTTGCTCCGAACCTTTGCTCCAAAATCGCTATCCACTTAGTTTCAACCCCACTGCAGAGCTACATGTTTATTGAAACACAGTTAACTAAATTCAGGGCAAAAGAAACAATGTACACTTAGTTTTCTAATGGCTTGCACATCTCCCCTATTTTCATTTTTTAACTATTTCTACCCAAATGCAAAAAGAAAACTGAAACTGCTGTTAAAACTCTAAACCCTACCAGCCCTACAATTCAATGCAAGGAAGCATCTCCTCCAAATAAAACTAATTGAAACTGGAGCAGCTCTGAGTTCACTGTACTGCTACACTACTGGTTGTGTTGGCTCAAGAAAGCAATCAGCTAAGCAGGAATAGAGAGACTGATTTATTCATTAAGAGCAGTATCTGATAGGATTTCAAAGGTTCAACTAACACATACACTAGCATTAGTTACACTTCTTTATGAGCCTAGAGAAGATCCTACGCTATCAAAAATGTGGCTGAATTTATCATTTTCTTTCCCTCTCTTCCCTCATCAATCATGATTTCATGATATAGAAAGTGGACAACAGTATTTCATAACTTTCAGTTCAAGTTTTTCAGCTGGACATTTTGGTTGCATGCCAGAGATCATACCTGTACAAAATTGTACAGAGTGAACCAACATGGTCTGACAGAATTACTCAGGAAATGAAAGAAAAACTTCTACAGCATAAAGATCCAAATGCTACTACACACATCAATACACACAGAAGGATGAAACAGACGACCTCAGCATAGCACAGCTGCACTTATCTGTCAGGAGCCAACTCAAGTCAGAGCAGCACAAGTTCATGGCCGCACTGTCCCAACACAAGCTACAGGTAGCCTTTCTTCTCCCCCACCGGGCACTCCTGTCCTGTGGCTGGCCCCACGTGAGATCTCTTCCAGAGCCTAAGCAAAGCAATCACTGCACTGTCCAAAATGTTCACTGCTTCCACAAAACGTAACCTGCTCTGCCTGTGTACAGTCATTCACAACTGAGTGATGTGAGGCTGGGCTCTGCAGTGTCTGCACAGGTCTGGCGATGTCATAAGCCACTGTCAAATGCAGACTGACATCCTCCTCATTCCAAGGCCAGGTCGAGTCTTAAGATGCCCCTGAACACTGGGAAAAGGGTGAACAGCCCTTAATGTTGCCTTTTCAATGACTACATTACAACAGATAATCTTAAGAATAAAAAAAAAAATAAATTACTAAACTCTTTAGCCATACAATTACAAGGTAAGATTATAAGTACATATTATTTATTACAGTTAAGCGTATTTAAATATGAAGTCAGCATCAGAAATCCAACTTGCAGGCTGATTATAAAACACTGCAGGAGTTCCAATTACCTCATCTCCAGCTCTAGTTTTAGAAACATTACTGCTGAGTGAAGAATTTTTCTCCTGAAGTCTCTCATCCCCCTTTGCCAGAGTAAATAAGTCCAAATTTTACCATTCAGAGGATAACAGATTAAAAAAAAAATCTGCTACATCACAGAAGAGCCACAGTATTCCTTATCTCAGCATCAGAGTCCAAGCACTTCAGAATGCAAACAATCTAAATTCAGATGATTTACTGAGAGAAAAACCCACAGAACCATCACTTCCTCTGCCTTTCCACATGCAGCCAGAACATCAGAAACAAAACTGAAGTAAGTCCATCTTCTATTAAAACCACAATGCTTTTGGAGCAGTCAGAGGAAGTTCAGATTCCCTCTGGCAGAGCATTTTCTTCCATCATGCTGAGCAGAAGCATGTTATCCAACATACTTGGCTGCA
>NW_008240227.1:906250-922285 GCF_000691975.1 Corvus brachyrhynchos
GCAAGCTCAACCCAATGGGATGAAGGTTTTTCTGTCAAACTAGAAAATATATACCAGAGAACAGCCAACTGCTTTTATTTTTACTTCTTGCCAGTAAAAACAAAGAAACACTACAGACCAAAATAGAGACTTGCCGGAAAAAATTCCAGAGTTCCACTGCATTTCCAAGCAGCTTAAGGAAAGAAGGGAAAGATGTAAAGCTTAGGTTTATTTGGGTCTTTGCAGCAAACACTAACAAAGCTGTTCATATTCTGACCTTTGAAACACCTGTCAAACATCTGCAAACATGTACATTAAAAACACAAGTGTTCAATTCTGCATTCTACCCTCAGTCATATAAAAGCTTTAGGATGAGGCACATACAAGACATATATGTGTATGTAATCCCTGGATACCTAAAAGCAGTAACTGTGGTTACCTCTGGTACCCAGAGGGAAGGCTTTGCTATCTAGCCCTCCACTGCAGGCATTACATACCTATGGATTAGGACAGTTCATTTTATCCTGAATTAACTTTGCTCATGATAGCATCAGTTGCCATTTAAGATAATACCATCAACACATACAATTCTACAAAATTAATTTAATTCTCGTGTTACAGATCTCACTTGAGAAAACAGAAACCATTCCAATCACAAAAAGTAACTCTCAAAATAAATCTTGAGAATTTTTTACTTTTCATTAATCACTCTACCTAAAGTCCAATAGATGACTACCAGGGATGGGACTGGGTTTTGTAATCTGCCCATAAAAACGTCTTCTGAATTTCCAGTTACTATAGGCAATTTAGCCTACTTCTTCACCTACCATTTGAAAATTTCTCTGGGATCTGAGGATCTCATATTTCACAGGACAAAGTTTTCCATCAGCTCCTTCCACATAAACAAGGTAAAAGGGATACCCCATAAAACCCCACAAACCAGCAGCCACGTACCGTCACAAAGGGCGCCTGAAGCACAGACACTTCTCAAACCACAGCGCTTGTAAATCACCCAAGACCTCACCAGAGCCTGGTAACTTCCCCAGCAGTGAGCAGATGGTTACTTCCCAAAACTGAAATTCCATTCCTCTGATCATTTATGTCTGTAAGACTCAATCACTCACTGTTTGTGCAATGCAAACATAAAAGTGCCATAGGCAAAGCAGTTTATTAAAAAATGTAAATGAACAGACTGAAGTTTTTCATGGTGTTTACCCAGCTCAAACATTTACCAGCATCACACAAGTGAAACAAGAAACAGTATTAATTAATGCTTGAGGAGTACTTTGATTTAAAATACCAAACAAGTACTCTGAACTAGAGAAAACTGAATGTCAAGGAATCCTGATTGTGACTGGCCAGTGAAATGCAAAGTTACATACTTGAAAATAAAATAATTGAAGACTGCATACACCTGATGAGATTGAAATAGTTTTAAAGCTATTTTAGCACTTTTGCTCTCCCTCAAAGCTTTATTCATCACAGAAGTTGTAAAGGAGTACAGCATATACTCCAAGCTTACTTATATTCTGCAAGAGGAAACTCTGGCTGCTGCCACAGAGGAATACAGATTGGAATTTTTCATGCACATAGCCACCAAAACAAGTCATTACAGCCATTTTACAGAATATGGGGTCAAATACTTTGGATGTGAGAATATACTGAGAAAGAGATTGAGTATATACTTAAAAGAATGACTCACCACAGGCATCATGACCCAACACAAAAGCATCTACTCTGACCTCAAAAGCCACAAAGACAGCATGGAACTGGGTATTTTAAATGCACTGATACGGGCACAGGGACAAAGGTTAGAGGAAATGAAGTGTGGGAAGAGTCAGTGATTCTCACACAAAACAAGCAACTCATTCTGCCTGTTTTCAGAGAAGATCCATCTTTAGAAAAAAATATGACACATCAGCTTCCATACATTTTTGTTCTTATATTCTTGCTGTTGCCATGCATTATTCCAACATAAAGCCAGTGAGTTTGAGTACTCAAACCTGTCACGTAGAAGAAATCACACTTTTTAGATAGCCTTAGATGCGCAAAATAACAGGCATATAAACCTGAACAAAAGAACTGCTATTAGCAGATCCTTTCTAATGGCAAGAATAGTGAAGAACTGGGTTAAGCTGTTTGTTTCTAATCTGGTCTTAAAACTCTCTGGTAATAGTTTAGTATCTATCAGAAATTGAAGTTTGGAGGTACATTGCACAAAGGGCACCAAAACCCCTTTTCAGCCAAGGCTTGCAGTCCCACATGGTACCACTGGCATCACAGGATAAAAATTGCAAAGACCTTGGAAACACATTGATGGAAAAACTAATAAGGAAAGTGAGCACAAAAGAACAGACAAAGGTTCAAGTAAGTATCAATACATCAGTGGACATTGCTTACAAAACCTTGTCTGGATTCCTGAAAAGAAAAGAAACAGAAAAGACAGCCCAGTCCTGCCAAAGCATTCTCTCCAGGAACAGCAGACAGCTCCTTTGACCGCTGTTAACAAGATTTGAAAGCTGTCTGAGTCCACAGACAAAATGTGTTAAAATGGATACTAGAGTAAAAGACTACTTTAAAAATTTAGGGAAATTTAGGGAAATTTAAAAAGACAAACTTTATGCTCTAAACTAGGCACATACCAGGATTCTCCTCTCAGCACCAAAGGGAGAAAAATTTTAAAATCATACAAAACCCACGTACTTCCATGGCTCCATAAAACAGTTAACTTAAATCAACAGCAGAATGTAGACAAGTTAGAATAAAGCTTTCCCTATACTCATCTGCATCCAAAAGCAAGAGGAAATTAGAATATTTAGCATCATGAATGGAAAACAAGGGGGAAAAAGCAACAAAAGTGTTGGGGTCTCCTCCCCTGCCATGGAGCCCTGGGAGAGGGGCCCTGAGGGGAGACACGGGGTTTCCCTGCCCCTGCTCAGCCTCGTTCCCCATTGGTTGGTTTGGGTTCCCTGATAACACCAAGGACCCTCGGGTCCAGTGACTGCAGAGTTCCTGAGCTGAGCCCCGGCCATGCGGCTGGAGAAATAAACGTCTCTGAAACATCTACCACGAATCTGTCCATATATACTTCGCTTTCCACAGGACTCCTGGCTTGAAATATACTTGTTGCAGTAATCCCCGCTGCGACACAAAAGCATAAACCCACTGGAGTGGTCTGATTGCTCTCCAGTGTTAAGCAATACATAAGAGATCCAGAGATGCATGTGAGGGATGGGAATATGCAGGCAGAGGGCATTTTTGGAACACCTGTAGCATATGTAATGAAAATAGTTTGTTTTGGAGCTGAAGTAGGATTGAGAAAAAAGCATCCATGCCAGCAGTGTGCTTAAATATCCTAGGCTGAGTGCTTGGAACAACAACTAAACATTTGCAATATTGGATCCGATCCTCAAACTGTTTCCAGTAGCCCAAAGAAACTGCTCTGAGGGCAGAGGTTAACTTCTTCCCACCATCTCCTTTACTGACTTTGCAACCTCTTCTTTGTGCATCTCCTATCATATCATAGGCAAGAAGGCAAAAGAAGTGAGGGAAAAACCCTAAGAGTAGAGTATCACTGCCTAGAGCTTGCAGCCAAAGAGCAAAGAAGAACCTGGGAAAAGCACTTCCAGGACTCAATCTGCTCTTCCAACTTCCCTCTTCCACAGCTGCTCCTCATATGCTGGAAACAAGAAACTGCAGGTGGGAAACACACACAAGCTTTGAAAAACAGTGTTGATCTATGCACTAAATAAATTTAACCCTAAAAGAGAATGTAAATCTTTTCAAAGAGGTTGATGATTGAACAGACATGAGGATGGAGGTCTCACACAACACAATGTCTTCAAGCACTTATATTTGAAAAGATTACTAATTTATGTTTAGTTACAAGTGTTCTGAAAGGTATCTGGCATTCAGGTTTGAGTATTTACCATATTTAGCAAACAGCAGATTTATATTGCTTTTACATTTCTTTTGCATGATTTCATTTCTATATATATTTGTTAAGTAAATATGGTTCCTCTGAGCTAAAGCAGAAATACTATCCCAACACCCCTATATATGGGTAGAGATGTATAGTGGGTTTAAAGGTCATAAAGGAAATCTCTAAAAGCTAAGAATAAAACCAAACTTCAGAAACAAACTTTGAAGCACTACCAATCTTAACCTTTATTTTAGACATCTCAACTAATTGTTAGTCTTTGCTTGGTTTCAGAGATCTCGAAGTCGCTCTGAGACTCTGACCTGAACACACATCATGCAATTCTTACTGCAAAGAGAAATAAGAACTAAAGTCTTTGTGATCCTTGCAAAAGGTCAGAAACACTCTGGTTTACACAGCATTAAATAGTGGGAAAGTGGAAAAACATTTCTATTTTCAAAAGGGCTACAACATAGATTTCACCTCAGTATAATATCATAACCTGAAGTTCATTGCCTTGAGCAGAAACAGACAAAGCCAACTGCTGGAAAACAAGAGTTCAGGCACCGCTGTCTTTTTTGATTTGTGAAGCCTAAACATTTTACAACAGAAGTGCAAGCACAGAAAACTTACTTTCTTTGATTACCTTTTGCAGTCTGTTAGAAGTAGGCACACAGATTAGCTGAGGATCAAATACCACATTTAATCCCCAAAGTTAGCTCAAGGGCTTTGAGTTAGACAACTGCCTTCTCAGCCACCAGCATTCCCTTTTCATTTAAAAAGACTCCTCTGAAAAAGCACTCATTTATATTTTGCTCCTCTCTACATATCCCAAAACAAAGGAAAAAAAGCATAATATTGCTTTATTAGCATTTTATTTTTAAAAATAAAAAGTCTTCAGATTTTATGAAAACTTCAATCATATTTGAGCTTATAGATGTCCCAAGATAAAACATTTATTATAGTAATGGAAGCTTGTTTTTCCTGGTCTTCAACAGTCTCCCAAAACAGCTCATTCCCACCCTGGAACTGTTTCCTGACCTCTAGAAAGGGTCATCTATGTATAACTCTAGACAAAATATGGCCATAGCATTCCAAAGCTCCATGGTCAGATCACCAAAAAGAATTCAGCAGGTTCAGTTCACATCTCAGCTGAGCTTTGTTTTTCATGATAAAACAGACACGCAGAAGAAAGTGTTAAGTTAGTCTTGAGTAAAGCCTTACCTGGCTGCTTTAAGTAACACACACATCCCTCAGCAGTGAGAACACATTCCCAAAACACTCCAATCACCAGTCCTATTGCTGCTTGATCAGTAACAGCAATGAGTAAACCTCAGAGCAGGTTGCACTGTGTAAATAAAGAATCCTGGGAGAGTAGAAATTGCACCAATCTCAACTTAACACCTCCCATCCACAGCACAACAAGCCCAGGTCTTGGAGTTTAGCATGTAAAAATCAAGCAGCTTATTACTTGAAACTGTGCCAAGTAACCAAGCTGAATAGGAAGCCCTGTGTGAAATTTTAGTTTGTAAAAATTGTGGCTTTTGACAATTGAAGTGTATTTCATTTACAGCTAACTGTTCAATTAACAAGAAGCAAAAGCATTCATTCACTTCACAATGAAAATTTCTTCTACTCAAGTATCCATGTCTTAATCAGCATGGATTCATTTGTATTGCTATTTAAAATGCCTTTCTCAGTAACACTTGCTGACATCACCCAATAGTTACACATTTTATATATAAATATTTCCTAAGCATACAAAAAAATCTGAAGATTCCAACCAGTTTTGCTGATTAAGATCCACCCAGCAAAGCACGTGTCTAGTCACCACAGTTTCTTTGTTGGCTGCAGGGGAAAAAAAGGAAACAATGTGAGAAAGGTCCACATTTTCTGCTATACTGAATTAAACACACTCCTAGAAGTCAAGAAATACATCTCTGGCATCATTCACATTTCATGATTCCAAGTTTAGACTAGAAGTGACTTCTAGAGGTCATTTGATCCCAACACCTACTCAAAACCAAGGTGAAGATCATCTTTATGGCAGACACCATGTTACACTGTCTGGCTCAAATCCTGATGAACACTGATTTAAATCATCAAATGCCCTCAACTGCTTTGGTTTTTTGATAGGAAGGTTACCAAGACCTAAAGAAATAAGCACTGCTTATTCTCAGGACACAGGCAGTGATGGATGGAAGACAAGACAAAGGCACTTGAAGAAAGCCCTTAAAATGGCCACAGGAACA
The DNA here is from genome assembly GCF_000691975.1 of Corvus brachyrhynchos. Taxonomy (NCBI): domain Eukaryota; kingdom Metazoa; phylum Chordata; class Aves; order Passeriformes; family Corvidae; genus Corvus; species Corvus brachyrhynchos. The sequence goes on from NW_008240227.1 coordinate 912,401, forward strand.
GAGGTGTATCAGACAACACCTCCCCCAGTCCTGACAAAGCTGGAGGGACAGGAGAGTAAAAGGACACTGGAACAGAGAGAAAGTTTTCACTTTATTCATCTATTGACCAGAAAATCCATCAAGAACAACCTTAGCAAGGAATCCAGGATCTTCTCTTCCCATTAGTGAAGCTAGAGCTGGACTTCCAATACAGCCCCGAATCAAAGATTCCCTCACCCTTCGAATTAAGCTCAGATTTACTCTCAACTCCGAGTACAACAAGCAGTGTTTACCCCAACTCAAACCACTTCAACAAACTAAAAAACAATGACAAGCTGCCATTTCCAAGAGGAGTTCTGTGTTAGGCTCACTTCACAGAATGCAACTTCCAGCAATTTCAAGTAGGTTTAATTCAGTAGCAGCTTTAAGCAGCTTCTTTTTCTTTTCTTCAAATGGAGACCTTAGCTCAGGGCTGCTGTGTTTGCCACTCCACTAACTAGTCCACTTGTTCAATATCTTCTGTCCTTCAAGTGGAGGGCACACCCAAATGAACTGCACACATTTTTACAAGATTATAGGGACAGATGACTGAGGGACCAAGAAGATATTGTAACATCAAGCCCTTCATCACATATAAGCAGAAGTTCTCATTTTTAGCCTGACAGAGGATATACTGTTATTTGCATAACAAAAGGGCTTTAAATCTTAAAAGAAATAGTCAGCACTACATGAAAAATTGAAGAGACATTCTGTGCCAAAGCTGGATTATGAATCACCAACTAACACTCCTGCCACCAGCAGCATGAAACCATCTTTGCAGTGATACTCAAGCCCTACCTGAATAACCACTGCAGTACTTAACACACTTGCAACCCCCCATCTATGTTCAACATCCAAAAAGCAACTGATTTGTCAACTATTTCACTGATTTGACACTTCTGTATTCTTTCAATAAACTGCCATTCTAATTACCTGTCTGGGTTTGCCGATGCTGTCGTGCTTCTTTGCATTTCATTTACCTTTTAAACACTAAATTATTTAGCAGCAGCAAGTCACAGCAAATGCCAGGAAACCCCTTTATCTGATCTGCAAAACCTCCAATTGCTCAAATTTCTGTATTTTTAATTACAATGGTATACAAATACATCCACAGAACTGAGATGCTACCAAGACACTCAAGCCTCAAAACTGCAAATACGACAGATACATTTCCTATTCCACACTGACAACTGATTTGAGTAAAATTTATCTACATGACAGACCTTTTCCAGGTTAACTTTGGAGGAATATATTGCTGCATTACCACAATCCTGACGCATCACTTGCCCAGAATCCCCTACTGATCAGTCACTGATCTACATTCACACATGCTGGAAGGAAAAAACCCAACCATGCATCAGAGCTGAAGACCAGTAGGTCCCTACATTTATATAGCAATACTCAAATCATTTGTCTCCATTAAAAGTCAATTATAGACACTTAGCTGACAAACATTAGTGACCTCAGACTAGAGAATAAGAAACTGTGCATCATAAAGAAAAAAAACTTTTCTAATGTAATTCCCAGATGTCTGTAATATAAAGGCACTAAGGTAAAAGCTGAAGTTAATCTTTTAAAAAAAGTTTCCAGCCTTTACTATGGATTTGAGATCTGTCTTCCCACTCTTCCTCACTATAAAAGTGCAAATCCTTTGTGTGTGGTTATTTGAATATCAAGACTCTTCCATGTAACAGCAACGTGAGAACAAAAACTCAAGGAATGTGCTGAAAAGTACCTTGTGATCAGTTATTTTCTATGTGCCTTGCAAACCCCTCCTGATAAATGTCTGTTCTGTAATTCCCTTGAGAAATACTCTGTGGAAATGACTTTGGGACAGAACGTATGTTTTTACAAGTAGCGATAAAATTATATAAATAACTTGCCTAAAAAATTCCAGACATGTAAAGTGTATTTCTATAGAGAAAATGCAAGTAAGCCATCTGTAACAGAGTTCACATTTTTTCATACTTGCAATGAACTTTAAGTTTTTTAAGGTTAAAACAACATTAACAGAAAAGATTTCTCAAGTAAGAAAAGTATCTTTGATATTTGGACAATTTTCACATCACTGCACATTCAAAACAATTCACATAAACTCTCACAGTCCAATATGCAGTTAATAATTCTACAGCTTTTTATATCCAAATGTAAACAGAAGAGCAATCAAATCTCATGTCAAGACAAAGACAACTTGGGTTAGTCTAATACAAATACCTGCAAAGTTTTTGTACTTTCCAAAAATCTCCTGGGCTAGAACCAAAAAAGCTAATTTCCTTATAAAAAAGCTGCAGTACAGGCACAGGCTAGAGGGGATAACTGTGATCACTGTGACCCATTTAACACCAGGCACTACTCTCTGCTAAAAAACAGAAACACAGAGGAATTCAAACCTACATCATGATTATCCAGTCTTGTTTTAAAGACTAACAGTAAGAAGCATCACTGCAGCAGCTGTCCCACATGGCTTTTATGCACACAGTAAATTTGTACAACTTCTTACTGCAGCAGTCACGTAGATTTTGTTATGATTTCACAGGTTAAACCCTGTAAGATAAGAGCCTGTATCAAAAAACTCTGATTAAGTTATTTGATAAATGTATCATTTCAAGAAGTTAAACAAAGCTGCACCTGCATTTATTTTTAGGAGTGAAAATATGCCTTAAACTCATGTTCAAACTGATCCTTTTTCCAGTGTGCTAGCAACCCTTTCTGAATTCCAAAGCAGCTGTAGCAGTGCCAGTGCCAGCTGCAGAAGACACGTGTTATACCTTGCCTGTTAAGATTCCTCTGTACTCTTATTTATACCTAAGGCTTAGCTGCTCAAGCTTCACTAAATGCTAATGTTCCCAAGCTGGATTATCCAGTCACCTCCAACACCTCTTCAAGTCAATGCTCCCAAGGAGGCTTTCCCAGCCTACACCCGTCCTGAGCTATACTAGTTTTAATGTGACCAAATATCAAGTCTGGTTTGCTTGAGTACACTCTTTAAAAGCAAAAAGCTGAACCAGGTTAGTCAACCACAACTACTGAAAAAGCACTTGTCACATTACCTCTCCACAAATAACCAAGAAGTTTTAAATTGATGGCATTTTGTTCAAAACCATCAAATTTCAGCAAGCAGTATGAATCATGCACTATTTGTTACTTGAAATTGACATTTAAGAAGCAGGGATCAAACTAATATGATTCAGAAGCTTTTCTCGCATTTTCTTTTTCCTATACTCAGAGCTTTAAGAAAAAATATTTCTGCTTCTACATTTCAAGTAAATGTTTGGTGTTAGGAACAATTTACAGAATCCTGGTGATGTCACACAATGGTTTATATACTGCTGTCAACTGACACAGAATGGGAAACTGGCAAAATACTGGTTGCATAAGTTGGAAGAGGCCTGAAATTGTATTTCTCTAATACTCAAGCTTTGCATATTTTGATACAACCTAGATTTAAGGATAACTTACAAAGGAGTAACTTGCTGCTGCTAAGAGGGGAAGGTCTTGCTCTCTCCTCCTTTCTCAGCTGGTTACAGCAATCTCCACAGCTTACTGGACATTTTATAGAGCTATTTAACTCCCTAACTCTTCTCTTTGGGAGAATCCTGGGAAAGCGAGGAGGCTGGGTATCTTCAACTAGACATAGCTGAAAGGAAGGGCTCAAAGAAATACCAGAGCTTATTAAAAAAGAATGTGTATGGAAACTCCCACTGTCATGTGTGGTAAAGTCATATTAAGCTTTAAGAGCCACCTCCAATCACCCAAGGTAACTTTTTGGATTCATTCTGCCAGCAGTGGGCTGTAGTTTTCACAAGATATCAAGAGAAGCATCCAGAAAGGTCCTCTGCCTGCATAAAGACAAGCCAGGTGCTGGAAGGTGCAGACAACAGCTGTCCATTGCCTAAGGCTACAGTTTCATTGCAGCCTAAGCCTGCTGAGCTACCAACTACTCCTAGAGCATCATCTTTCAGCCTGGCACCTGTTCCCTGGACAAATCACATGGTGTTTCAGCATGCTGAAGAAACAGAAGAGCATTTAGTTCATTTATCAAATTAGTTTATGCCAAATGAAAGGGTGAAATGGCTCAGCAAAGGATCCAAGAAGCAGCTGGCAGAAGAAAAAGGGATGGAAGTAACGCAGCCAGGAGTTAGTGATGTACATTGCTATAACTCCATAGGCTGCAATTCAACTCCCCCTAAAATTTTACTGCTGCCAGAAATGAAGAACATTTGAAGCTATTCCAGTAACAGAGGGCCCCAAAATAGTCTTAAGTGGGACAAAACACAATTACCAGAAAAAAATTAGGATATCATAAGCTGATATGACTATTTTTCCCCCTTTCCAATCTAAAGCTAAACATTTATTCCCCTGATGAAAGATGAGATTCTTCCCCATAAGTCTGGAAAAAGAACTTCAATTCTACAATCCTGATTCATTTCTTCTTATTATTTATTACACTGGCTTGTCATATCTTACATTAATTGCAGCAATTTCTTATCTCAAACTCAGCAAAGAGTAGTTGGAGTCTATTCTGTCCTGTTTCCCACATATTGAAACAGTGAGGATTCAGTCAAATACTGGTTATCTCGATTTCATTTCAGCAGCAGCATGAGTCATGTGCAATAGCAGCTAAAACATATTGCAGTAAATGCACCCTGAGCCAGCACTCTGCTCCAAAAGATTTTAGTAGGTGACCTATGATAGTTACTGACTAGATGTCAGGGCTGGAAAAAAACGCATTCCAATATGCCTGTATTTCAGGTCTTTTGGAGACTCTGAGGATTTGCTCATCTGTTCTAGAAATCCCACAGAATTTGTGATTCTTGAGATATTCCAACAAGATGCTTGCATATTTGAAGAGATGGTAGCTTTAAACAGAACATCCTTCTTTAGGAAGTCTTACATTTTTTATCCTTTAGGTATCAGGAGATATCTTTGTCAATGTTCTGGGTAAGTGAAAATGCAAACAAGGCAGACCATTCTTAAAGTAAGCAGGGGAAAACTGGGACATAAGAGCAGCACCGTACCCACAGAAAATCTCTAGAATGCAAGTAAGACAACAACATCCTTAAAGCTAAACTGTACTCCAGGCTTTCTTCTCTTACCTCTGTGTGCCGTTATCCTGCACTGGGAACACGCCCCTTGCTCCCCAGTTTTCCTGGCAGAAATGCAATGTTAGCAAACTCCAGATTTCCAAGTGTGAAAGAAGATTCACAGTTTACTGCTTCTAGTACTTTGCTCAGTGTTGATCTGTTTTCTCTCCTGTACAGTCTCATACTATTACCAGAACTTGTTTTGCCACAGCTCTCTCTCCATTGCTTTTCCAGACGTGGAGACTGACACTTTCCATATATTGTTAGGCACAGCATATCCTCAAAACTGGTATGGGACACAAACTCCATTACATGAGAAATTCAGCCTTTGATGAACATATAATTATGGCCCAGACACAAGCCTAAGATTACTTCGCCTCTTCTTATACAAGTGATGAAGTCCATTCTCCCAAAACATCCTTCATTTCCATTACTAAATGTTTTGTCAATTACTAGATTTCAGCAAACAATACCCCAAAGTTAAGAAACAACACACCAACTTATGTCCAAGGCTTCAAAACAGCCAAGGGAACTCCAAGAGGAACAAATGGTTTATTTCTTAAGTAACAAACACAAAAATTCACAAAACTGCCACTAATTCATGCCATACCATTTACCTGAAACAAAAGGAAGTACAGAACAGACACAGCTAAGTCAGATCTGCTTTAACCACCATTTGGTTAAGACTGTCTAAGAACCCCTCCAAATAAAGCCTAGCAAGTTCTGTAGATGACATTTTGAAGGGCAGTTGAAGACAGTTCGTTGAGTTTCTTTTGGCTGCAAACAATCCCTCAGACACCACCGTATAATTAAAGCTATGAATTTATCATCTTTTCATATTTGAACACAAAAATAAAACAAAAGTAGACTTTTCCCCTGGTAATTCACTACATTGCCAAGAAATCCTCTGTGTTTTGCACTTGTTAGTGGAAGAGAAAAAATGGAAAAGGGATCTAGAAATAAATCCTGTCAGTCTTACGCCTCTAGAAGTCAACTAATAACCAACACTTTGACTACCCTCATTCTCTTATGCACTTCACACATTTTTATTGTCAGAACAAAGCTTTATGCCACTCAATCTTGTGACTGAAAGATGCTTTGCCATTTTCATGCTATCACAGTATCCTGAACTGCAGGCTAAGGGTGTCCACTGCTTACCTCATTACTTATCCCAGCCATGATGCACAAAAGGCACGTTCCAATGTCTTAGATTTACATTTCCTTTTACATGAAGAAACAGTATAAACAATCCAAGTCATAAGAATTTCAGAAACAGTGAAATATAAGGTTTATTTTGCAATCACTGTATGTAAGAAGTACTGTCCAAAAGACTGAAATCAATCAGCCGAAGTCAGCTCTTGCCACAGTCTCCTGCAAAACAGTGCAGGATTATTTGTTTCTAGGATTAAAACTGTTAATAAGCCACCTTCAAAGACAACACAGCACAGCTTCCTTTTAACATATTTACTATTGAAACACTCTAGCCAATAACGTGCCTAATGTTTCTGAAAGATAGGTTTTTTTCCAAGTACATCAGAACTTGAAAAAGTAAGGTCAAGGAACAAGAAAGATTTCCTAATAAATTCAGAACTTGGAAGAAATCCAGGTATTCCACACTAAGTGGTTTTGTTTCCCTGTAACACAGAACGAAGATGTCTCCAAATAAACACAGTCACTCAAAGTAGCTGTAGCTGCAATTCATCAAAAGCTGTCCTTGTCAAACTGGTATCAAGTAGACCTTCAGAAACCAAATGTCAGTCTCAGCTTTGCCCCCAACAGCTATGAACAGTGCAAGTTATTCCTTTAATAAGAATTAACCCTCTGTGGGATTAATGCGCATACAAAAAGCTTTAACATATATATCCCAACAATCCCATTATGCAAGAGATTAAAACAGACTAGTCTGGCAATAAAATGCTTATCACCTGACTTGTCCCACTGGCAGTAACACTGGCAGTGCATGGACAAACTCAGATCTGGCTGTTTTGCCCTCAGAATGCAAGATCCAGTATCAGAATACAGGTTTGCACCACAGAATCACAGAATAAGCTGATTTGGTAGGGACCCACAAGGACCACCGAGTCCAGCTCCCAGTAAAAACTACCAGCTGCCATAAGAGCCAACAGCTGTGCTGCTGATGCCACTGGACAGGAAGAAGTCACTCCTGGAGTCAGACAGCAACACTGCAGATCCTGCCAACAGAACCTGACCTGCACCAATAAAGCTTTAATTATCACTTGACTGTGTATTTCAAATATATATTACTAATAAAAGCTTTAGCTACCACTTGACTGTATATTTCAAACAGCCATCAGCTAGCCTTAGCTGCTTTCATAAACTAATCCCCTGAAAAAAATAGTGGTTTCTGAAAACAAACTACTCTTAGTAATCCATACCTCGTGAACACTTAGTGTTGAAGTGTTTTTATCGATCACTCTTCTTGTCTTAAAATAGCAGAAGTTTAACAGCTCCCATGAACGCAAGAAACATTCCCCCTCTCTTTCTAATGGAAATAATGGAAGTAAAAAAATAAAAAAGCTAGAAGGAATGCAGAAAACAACCTCATTTTGGGACTCCCAAGCCAATCAGATTCTAGACTGAAACAGCATGTTATTAAAGGCATATGAACAACTGGAAAGAAGAAAAAAGACAACCTTTCTGTATTCACCTACTGTCCTCAAAATTGTAAAAGCATGTTCCCTTGAGTTACTCATCTCTCCCACAGATCACTGTCAAGAGTGTCTCCATTATTTTAAGTGCAGCCTCTTCACCTGTGCTCTAACAGTTTCTCACAGTACATTCCACAGCACTTAAGAAAACGAGCACAGCTCTGTGTGCACTGCAGCAATGATGAGCAGGAATACTTAAATTTTTCAACCACAGCCTGGAGAGGGCAGGAAGTACAGCAAGAATTCAGAAACTTGTATGAGCCTGTAAACTTGAGAAAAACGTCATTCAAGAACTGGTCCTAAAACACTTCTTATTTAATCAAGGAGAAGCAATTAGTATGGAAGGCTGAGCCTGCCTTGGCAGGTGAGGAGATACACCTTGCTAATTGGGAACACCTGGATACTGAGTGACCCTTTATTTAAACGCATTGTGAACAGACACACTAACAAAGACTACAAGTTAACCCCAACACATTAGCATACAATTTTCTCCATTTCTGTGCTCTGACACTTAGAGTAACATTGTAATGTGATATAAGCAAAACCACGGCTCACAGTCAGTGCTTGCATTCAGCAGTCCAGCAGCACCAGGGAAATCAGCACCTCTCCTTAGGTCTCGGGGCAGTCCTGGCCATCAGACACAGGAAGACTGAGCCTGGCCAGGGAAGACACCCTGCAAGAGCAGAAGGTGGAAGACAGTCAGAATCTCTCTCCTCGTGGTCGCTTTATTACGAAGTACCAGAAATTATTATAGTCACCTTCTAACAGTCAGGTACACACAGGAGCTGGACCCAACCCTCAGGTACTAAAGAAGCATCACTAAGAAACATGATTCTCTTCTCCCTTTTCTGAGCCATAGAAGGTGCACCAATTACCTTACCAAGACAGTGTGGTCAGATCATACAATCTCCCAGTTTTCTGTTTTGAAAACTGCTGGGATCCTATACAAAAGCTAATTTAGGATTTTAAAGGCTAATTCAAACACTCTGTTTTAGGCACCATTTCTAAGCGAAACTTCTCAGCTTCTATTTCAAGACATGCCAGATTTCTAAGGACAGCACAGGAAAAAAAAATTGTCACTTTCCCTCAATCTCCCAAACTCTGAAGTTACAGTATTTGCCAACAAGTGATATAGTTCTAGAAATACTGAATATCTCTTCTAACAGGCATATGATACCTGCCTGTAGATGATATATGCCTAGGTGTGAGAAAAACCAAGAGAAGATAAAACAGCCAGCACTTCACTATCTTCAAACAGGTTGTGCCCCTACACATATGGCCAGGATCAAAAAAACAAACAAACAAACCCGATAAAAAAAAAATATTCGTTTTCTTCAGCTGTTTATATCTATGTTCTTAAGAAATTAAGAATGATCACTTCAGAATAACATACATGTGCTATAAAAGTGGTCTCTCAAGGGGGTCACACGCAAGGCAATTCACTGAAGGGTGGAAAAACCATTTTTCGTAGCTTTAAGAAAAAACGTTTTAAAATACTATTTCGTTTTTGTCTTATGCTTTCTCAATTTCTATGTCTGAGTATGTTTTATAACGTACATATCGGTACATTAGTACCTGTATATAACTGGTAAATCAATAAATTTACATATATGAGAGGTGCATCATAAAAAGTGTGCTTTATTGATAGGAATGGGCAGCCAAAAAAGCTGGAGACCACTCCCCTAGAGAGCAGAAGCTCTTTTATTTATAAATTTGCCCTGCCCTTCCTCCTTTCCACTCTAGCGCTGGTTTTCCAGAGGATTGGAATGAATGGCGCCTCACAAGGCACGTGGCCCCGGTGTTTTCAACGCCAGGGTCGGGGCTTTTTTTCTGCCACCTGGAAAAAAGAGACTTTAGTTCCCCAGGAACAGGCAACTGAATGTGGAAACGTGGACAGAGGTATCAGAAAACCACGCTATGGAAAATCACCTGCTTGACAAGGGAACATTAAGTGCACGTAAAGAAAGAACAAATAAATAGAACTAAGACGCCACGAAACATAATCGTTTTGGGGGAACCGTGGAAAGATATGTAATGGAGAACACCGAAAGCCAAGCACTTAGACCCTCACCCGGTTCTTCCCCCTCACCCCCCGTGTGCTCCGGCGGCTCCCC
>NW_008240227.1:922583-922902 GCF_000691975.1 Corvus brachyrhynchos
GCCCCGCCTGCTCGAATCCCTCCGCTCCCGCCTCAGCGCGGCCCTCTCGCCTACCCCAGAGAAGCCCCTCGGGAGAAGGCACAGCCGAGCCGGGAGCACTCGCGACTCAGCGTCTGCTGTCCCGCTCCCCTCAGCGGCCCAGCGCGGGCTAGAGCTCAAACCACTCACCGGGACTACTTCACCACCGCAGGTAGAAGCACACACTCTCTCAACACGCGCGCGCTTCCTGACGACGCGTTTTTAAAGGCCCGCGCGCAGGGCACACCGGGAGTTGTAGTTTTCTCACGGCGGCTGCCCTGGCCCCCTGAGGGCTTCGCAC
>NW_008240227.1:923389-943190 GCF_000691975.1 Corvus brachyrhynchos
CATCCCGCGCCCTGCTGGGGAGCGCCTGCCGCCGCCGCGTTGACACCTTCGAGGAATTTCCCGGGATAAAGCCGCTGTGGGTGCCAGGTGGATGCTGTTCCTGCCGGGGCTCTGTCCCTGCTCTGTTATTATTACGAATTACTGACTTGAAAGGCTTTACGTGTTAGCGTGTACGTGTGTTGCTGCATTCCATCCTCCTCTCGGTCCTTCCTTTTCTCTCGAAGGTTATTTTGGACTTGTAGGTGGGTTGGTCTGTTTGCTAGTTTTTATTGCGGCCAGTTTAGGCTGGGCTGGGAAGGCTGGGATTTGCGCTGGGACAGCAAGTGGAACAATGTGAATACTTTGCAGTGGTCGGTTACTTGTGGAGCAGCTGATACCTGATGCAGAACGGCCAGGCTGCTCCGAGGTGAGCACAGGGGCGAGGGGGAGCATTGCCTGGTGGATCTCTGACCTCGAATTTAATAGGGGTTCCTTTTCAGAGAACATAATTTCTGTTTACTTTAGGTTTTTGCCATTTACTTTTGTAGAGCTTGGTTTTCCTTCTTCTTTAATTGCTTCATAAGTGCCTCCAAAGTTTTTCCCCTTACTTGCTGTAGCTTAAAGGCTGTCTAATGTCTGCTAAAACACTTTATTCTCGGATATTTACAGAAAAAATAATATACGGAGATATATGGGCAGGAAGGAAAGAACACGTAGTTGTTTTAGGAACCAAGACTTTATGGAATTGCAATAATTAGGTTCTATAGCTAGAAAGTTTACTTTAACTTATTTAAAATTGCTAGCTGAACAGCTACCTTTGTGACAAACTAGATTTACTTCCTACTGTGTGAATTTTGTTTGACTTACAACCTCATCTAGACAGTCTGAATCAAGGTGTGTAGCAAGAGCAGCAAATACTTCTGGAGATTTGATTTGGTCGTTTGGACTAGCTAGAGCTCTTAATCTAGTTTCACACTGGCTTAAAAGGTTGTGTCTGTAAAGTAGCTAAGATGTTTTATCCAGACGAAGCATCTTCCTGGCAGTTACTGCTCAGTGTGTTTTCAGGAAAACCTCATTTTGTTCTCTAAAATACAGAACTATGCAAGAAGGCATTACCAGTTTTTCCATGAGTAACTTTCCATGATTAATCTTATGTATTCATTTCTTGATGGCTTTACCTTATTGCTAGGATATCCCATGTAGATAACTTAATTCACAGACTTCCTAAATTACCTTTTTGGTCAGATCTGTTTGGCTCAACTACACCTTCCTCACCTGAACAGCAGTGGCAGGTGGGGTGTGATTCCTGAGCCTGGGCAGGAGGCACCAGCTGCAGAGCAAGGAGCCAGCAGACTTGGCTGCCTGGCCTGGCTGCAGGTAGGCACTTTCACCCAGCTGCAGTTCATAATGGATGCAATGTTTGCATTTCCTTCGACTTTTGAACATACATATAAAGAAACGTACAGTGAGTTTGAAGGAACAGCATTTCCTATGTATCTGCAAGTTTTATGGTTGTTTTAGTGAAAGAGAGATCAAAGAGGCAAAATACCATTTCAACTTCTTGGGTAATTCGTGTTTCTGACTTTTCAGCTCTTTAGGAAATCTATTTCCAGGCATGTTTACCAAAATATGTATTCTTTTCTGTTTACTTTTCAAGTAAAGGAATTGGTTGGAATCAGCCATGTAATGGAAGAAAAAAAGGGGGGATGCTATTTGGCTAAATGACTCTTAAATGTTGATTTCCCCCCCCCCCACCCCCAAACAGGATAGTAAACTATTAGGATAACTATTGTAAGCTATTGATTAGGGTCCACAGACATTGACAATTACTGTTAACCTTCTGTATCATGCTAGAAAAAACGTGTGTGAAAAGCTTACTCTAAGTTAACAAGTTGTAACATGTTTTTTTCTACCTTGTTTTGAATTTACACTCCTGTGTGTCTCCTTTCCTTTTCCCTTTTCCTGTTTAGTCTTTGCTCTTAGGCTCCCTTTTCCCTCCAGCTGCTCCTCATCCCAGTTTAGAATCACACTCTCCCATCCCTTCTAGTTGCCCATGTTTTCTTTGCCCTTTTCTCTGAAGGGATCTGCAGCTTTTCTCCTTGTCACTGCTTCTCTTGTTCTGATTGCTTTCTGATGAGATTGGATTTCAGGCGGTGTTAATAGTCCTTTCTCTTTCTTTTTTTGTATGTAAGGCTGTTGGACCCTCTCTTGCCCAGCTCCTGAAAAGAGAGCCCCCAAAGTCCACCCTGGGATTGCTAGGTACGGCTCCGAGATGAGGTCTGTCTCCTGCCAGCTTCCACACTGTTCCCACTTCCTGTGCTGCTGCAGCTCCCGAGGAATCCTGCCGAGCTGCTCCCTCCCGTGTAGTCGGTGTGTCGGAGCTGACATTCGGGTACGGGCAGGGTATTGAAATGCAAATGCCTCGGCTATGACGAGGAGATAGTGCTGCGCTGGTGAAAAGCACTGAGAAGGTTGTGGAATATCTGTGATGTGAAGGGAGATTGTAAAGAAAGTACCTGAGAGGGAAACTGAAAATGTAATTTATAATCTTATCTTTCTGCTATTAACACCTCCAGATGTTTTTAACCTACTTTGAGTACAAAAATAATAATCTGTAGAACATGTTTTGGTTTAGTAGTTGAAGCAAAGTTCAGAGAGAGAATGTCAAGTTATTTGCAGCCATATGTAGCATTTCCTTGCTGTTAGTGGCAGCCAAAAATTGCCAGTGAGGGAAGTTCCACTCTCTATGTATGTAAAGTAACATGGATTTTGGAGAAGGACATGTGCAGCCCCAGACCCACAGTAAAAGGCTTTGGATTCTCCATGCTGTGATACCTGGAGGGATGGATGGAGTGTCGTGCCATGTTCTGAGCGTGTTACTTGTGACAGGCTGGTGCAGGGACCTTGTCTGCAGAGCCTTTCTTGGCATTACCAGTCTTCCCACCTTCCTGTGCTCCCACACACAACCGCTGTGTAAGGACTGAGAGTTGCACTGGGGTTTACATTGGCCTAAGGCTGAAATGCTTCCATTGTTTCACGTGGATCAGCACAATAATGCAGAATTTCCATTACCATACAGTTTTAAATCTAGAGTGGAAAAATACAGGCTGCAAACTGGAATAAGAGTTGCTAGTTGACTTTCACTGTTTTAAAGCAGGGTAAAGTGAAGCAGTGTACGCTGAGGAGAATGTGACAGCTTTAGAATTTCTTCGACATCAGTGACAAGGATAAATGACTTGTTTTTACTTGGTAACAATTCTAACTAGTTGTCCAATATTTGAGCTGCAATTTCCATAAATTGTGGTTTAGTGCTGTGGGCTCTGTGTTTTCCAAATCATAAGCAGAAATTATCAACCATGTAAGAAATTTTCAGTCTTCCTTTTTCCTGATATAGATAAGTAGCTGAGTGACTCAAGCAATTTCTTTCCCCATGTCTCTCTAAGTGGACTGAGTTGATTTGAGATTGCCTGATAGTGCAAAATGTGGATAGAGGAAAACTACACAGTGAGTGTAACTCTGAGATCACCTTCTTTAAACTGAATTTGTTTTGGGACCCCATCAGCTATTACAAAAGTTACCATGTGAACTCAGCAAGTTACAAAATGGTTTTACCACAAATGTTTTGGGGTTTGTCTGTTCAGATGACAACAAGAACAACAGAATTTTCAAACCCCTGGGAGCCTCATTCATCATTTATCTCCTTTTAGTAATCACATATTGCTGTGCAGGATAAGGACAAAATCAGTTTTAAATCACACCACTTGGAGAAGTGTTTTGTAATCAGTCTGTAATGGATTTCCTTTTTAAAATCTTTGATTCTGGGGAAATGGGGGAAAAAAGTATTTTCTCCATATAAAGTACAAAAAATATAAATAATATCTGGGAAAGGCATTTTTCCATTTGTAGACTTTATCCCACATTTTCCTTAAGAGTAATATTTCAATTTAAAAAGCCTCATATGTGCTTAAACATAAATGCTGAAAAATGCTCAACTGTCTTAATGCAGTCACTGTTGACTGCAGGAGACATTTTTAGCAAAGTTTTTGAAATCACAGTAAACAAATGGATAAAAATCATGCCAGGCTAAACATTGTAGGCTTCTAGCAATACTTGTTTTAGTAACATCTTGTCTGAGATGCCAGTTCAGTGTGGCGCTAAAAAGTAAGATCACTGACTTGATAAAGTTAGTGCTATTTCAGAAAATACTGCTACTAGCACAGAGTTTGCCAAATGCAACGTTATTGGTGTTCAAGCAGATTTGGGTTATTGTATTGTTGGATAGAGGTTCTGTAGGAAGCTGTTTAGTGTTCATAGTTTGACCTTCCATGTTTTTGTAAAACTGATCTCAATACTAAAATGTTCCCTCTTGGATGCATGCCTGTATTTATACAGGCCTCCCTACAAAGCTCACCAGAGGAGGAAGACAGTCTATAATACAGGAGATGTAAATTCTGCATGTATATATTTATATCCAGTCTTCCAGCTCTGAGGGTCTTACTGTCAGAAAAGCCTTCAAACACATTTAAAAGACATTTAAATCTTATGCTATAAACATGAACAAATATAGACATCCTTCCACACTTCATGTATATTCCCTCTTAGTGTAAGTCTCTGTACATATCACAGATGCTCTTATTGTTGTCTCAGCTGCCAAATTTCCTCTCAGTGAGTATCATTGTTCTGGTTTTATACTTGTTGGTGTCCTTTCTGGGGGCTTTTGTGATGCAGCAAGAAGAAGGAAGAACAGTTTTAAAAGTATGTAATCTTCCCCAAATTGGCCGGGAAATTCAGAAGCATGTGTGGCTGAAGGTAATAGAGACACTTAAAATTTCAGTGGCTCTAGAGCTGAAGCTGTCCTTGGGTAACTGTTTTAGCACCTTTTTTTTTTTTTCCGCCCCTCAGTTCTGCCTTTCTCTCTACCTTGTTTTAGGCCCAAATAGTCTTCTGCAGAGTGCCCTCTTAGCCTGTTTGGAATCCTGTTAAAATCACTGATTCCTTCTTTAAAGGCTCAGAGTTGCATCAATATTGCTTTAATAAACTTTGAAGTTTAATGCAAATATATACAAGCTCAGAGAGAATAAATATTAGTCCAGGAGTTTTCCACGGGGGAGTAAGTCATGTTGTGTAATTGTTTTTCCATTTGCTTTAAACTTTGCTAATTGTCCTTCTGGGCCTTCCTCATCTAGATTGGGTAGTTTTCCTTAAAAACAGGTTGCACAATATTCCCCAGTCTCAGACTTTTAAGTCTGTAACTATATGGTTAAGGAGTGTGACTCCTGCCATTTGGAATGATCTTTGGAGGCGATAGTTTATTTAATGACTTTTGTTCTGTAAACTGTAGACATTTTCAGTTTTTAGAAGCAGGGAGACAGCTCCTAGTAAAGATGTAGAGAGTGAGGGGCGCATAAAAGCTGCCAACGTGATCAGTTACACATGCTGTGATTGTGCAACAGCTTGTGGTATGTTGTAGTCAGTGGAAGAATTCAATGAACTTGGTGTTAAACATACATCCAACTCATAAATGCTTACTATTTTAGGACTTTATATATGTAGAATTGTATTTTCATACTGTGATTTTTTTTTTTTAATTTGGAATATCATATTATTAGCAAGGAAGTCTCAAACCTGCTCTGCTGCTAATGAAGCTGTCAATAACATACCTTTCAATTTTAACAACAAAAATTTGAAAGTGTTATTGCAGGCCTTGAAGTGAGACAGATTCAGATTTAAAGCACAGTATTTTTGGCTAGAGAAGATTGTTTGGGAAGCGCAAAAAACGAAGGCGTGTTAGGGCAAAGCTTGCTGAGGCTCCTGTGCCTCTGAATTTTGCCTGGTATTTCTTGTACAGCAAAGGCAGCACCCCTGTGAGAGAAAATGTCAGTACAAGCAGAGCTGAGAGCTTCCCCTGTATTTCATTTACCCTGTGAGCTGTGTCAGTTCCAGCTGCCATATCCTAATTGGCATCTTGCTCCATGAACCTGTTGGCAGGCAGGGTGCTGGGTCATGGTTCCTTACAAGTTAACCCACTTACCTTCTCAGAGCAGCAGCAAATCTCTTCCAAAGGTGGTTCTTCTAGTCAAGTTGTTCAGTAACTGGTGCATCAGGAGGAGTGTTGCACTCTGGTACATAAAGTACCTGTTTTTAGCAAGTGATAGAGAGACACTGTTAGTAACAGTTGCCATGAAAAACCTCCTGCAACAGCATTAAGGTGAGATTGCAGAGTGGTTTAGATGGAGATTCCTCAACCTCACTGGAGCTTTAGTCATGGTGAGTTCTCCCGTGTTCTGCATAATTCTCCATTGTTCTGCTTGTTGGAGTGTGGGAAGTGTTTGATTGTTTGTTGCTTTCAAAGAGAGAAGCTCAATCAGGTTCCATTCTGATGGGCATTGCCATCAGCATCAGAAGGGGATTCAGTAACTACATTCTTTACACACACAATTGCAAATCATACTGGATTGCATAATGTTGTAAACAGCAAGAAGTGGTGCATAAAAAAGGTGCCCAGTTCTCACCCCTCATCTTTCTTTTTTCCACAAGACTGTAACTTTTCTCTATAGTATGCAACAGTGATAACATTGCAGGATTTTTTTCTACTCTGTCCTTTGCAGATTGACTTCATTGCTTATGGTTGTACATTATCTTTGTTTATCAGTGTAAATCAACAGTGCTGTTCCTGAACAGTGGAGATAGCAACAGACAGACCTTCTGTAGCCAAATTTGCAGAGCGAGAAACAGTGTTGTATAGAAACATGTTGGAAAAGATAACCGGCACAGGTTATCGGGGAGTTCTGCTCAGTCCCCCCAGAGGGGATGATGGAAATGCTGTGGAATAATGGCATTTTCTAAAATACTCCTACACAACTGCCCTCACAGCTGGAAGGTTCATGCATAATAATAATTCTCAGGGGAAATAACAGTAAACAGGTGATATACCAAAGCAACAGCATTTAAATAAGTGGGAATTAGATTTAATACATCAAATGTTACATAATTGGTTTTTTTCCCCCCAGAGTTCAGTTTCTGCAGTTCTTTGCATATTAAATATTGGAGTGTCTACATAGTAAGCTAACTTGAGGTGCTTTCATTGAAAAGTTTTTAAACACCCAAATGGAATGAAATCTGTAGAACACAGGAGGAAATATGAATCCATATAATGAATATTGTTGTCTTCAGCAGCAATCACTGTTTACTGAGGGGGTTATAAGCTCAGTCAATAGTCACTAAATTGTATTGCATGGATAACACATTGAATATTTTTTTGTGTTCTGCTGACTAAAAGAGTTGGTGTACTTTTTCAATTAAGTAATCACAATAGAAGTTTGAAAATATATTGAAAAAATAAGCAGCCAGTACCCAGTTCATAGTTGCAGTGATTGTGCTAGGTGCAAATACCTGCATTGTGGATAAAAATTACTGAAAAAGTGAAATAATTGAAAATCAGTCTCAGTTTCTAAACAAAGGTAAGCTCTGCTTTTCCAAAAACGATAGCATTGTCATTACTGTAGACACTGTAGAGGAGCACAGCTGTCTCTCTACAGCAGATGGATGTGGCGTCTTGAGTTTCTCTTGCTGATAATGAGCAAGATGCTTGTCCATTCAAGTGTTTCAAACTACATGGAAACAGTTATAATTTAAAAACTTTGTTTCCTTCCTACTGTGAATGTGAGGCAATAGCAGGGTTTTTTTTGTAATTTTGATTTGGCTTTCACATACCAGTTTACAAATGTCTCTAAGGTATTTTAAAATTCATATATTTCAGCTACTTTTAGTTTAATTCACTTTGCCACACAGGTCAAGGTTTCTTTTCCATCACTATTTTTCCATGACTTCTTGGAGTAATTGTTCTGCAGGCAAGGTAAATGTGTATCAGACATAAAAATGTTCATTGGATGATGCAAAGTAAAATATCTGCCCCAGCTGCATAATCTGCTACAAAGTTTTGAAAATGACAGCCAGAGGACAGCTCAAAGCCTGGGCAGCTCCTGGATCCTTCCTGAGACCAGTGGGAAGGGATTTGTTGTCTCAGAGGTGCACTTGCAGTCATCAGTCTGCACTTGTAAGTTTTTCTTGAACATTCTTGCTGTTTTCTTGGTAGTGGGTGTATGATGGAGGTTAGAAAGGAGAGCTGTCACACCACAAAAAAGACACTCTATTCATTAATTTGAGAGATGAACTAGACTCAGTTGGTATTCTGAGATCTTAAAAAATAGGAGAATGGAAAATTGTATCTTCCTGAAGTGCCTTCCTCAGGCTGATAAGGAATGCACTCTGTAAACCATGTGAACTCATCACTTCCATGTCCTTGGGTGCGTGTGACAGTGCCATTTAAGAACAGAATATGCAGAGAACAAAAGGGATGTCAATCTTGAAGTTAATTGTGCTGCACCTGAAAAATCAGAAATCTGGCCTTTAGATAAGGAAAAAATACTGAAATAGAAGTCTGCCTTCTTTATTTTTACCATGAGAGAGGAAAGTGAAGGCATCTCGTGATGAAGGTAATGGTCTTTCTGAATGCTGCTTTGCTAATTGGTGTCACCCTAATGTGTCTGCACTGTTTCACAGCATGTGCCGGGACCTGGGATAAACATTGTCTTTTGGAAAAGCTGTACACAATGTGTAAAGAGAGGGAACATTGTCTCTTCTGCCTCTCTAAGATGTGTTGGAATAAATACGTTGTTTTGAAAGGGTTTTTTCATATTTTTCAGATGAGCAACACTCTTGAGCTTTGTGCTTTTTATTACATAACATTTTAATTTTTTTAAGTTCTGAGCATGACCTCAAGTTTTTATTTTGCATTCACAAAGTATTTGCTGCTTGTAGCCATGTAAAAGCATTTCCCTATATTCTAGCTCTGTAACACCTCTAGTCCCCCACAGTTTGTTTGGGAGGCTTAACTGCAGTGTTTTGAGTAGCAAATATTTTCTTTAGTACTTATAGAATTCCCTCTGTATAAAATTATGACTTTCTGAAGAAATACTGGCACAAACTGTGGAAGCTGTTAGGTTTTGGAACTTGTGTTCAAATTACTCATTTTCTCTGCTTTATTTCTTCTTTCACCTCATAATTAGAGGCTGGTGGACAAAGCAGACTTGGGGCTGAAGGGCCTGCTTTGGAATCTGACAAAAAGGGAGTCACTTAGAAAAAAAGAGTATGTCTTTTGGGTGGAGAAAAAAAAAGTGCTTGAATTGAAGAAACAGTTCTAGGTGCTGTGGTTTATTTTGTTGTTTGGCTTTGCAGACAAGTCAGTTCTGGCATTCCCATGCACCAACTTCCACTGTTACATATCTTATGTGTATAAATGAGTTTATAGTTCCATAGAAAACAGTTACTGACTGATCAATTTTAGTATTTGTGGAAGTTAAGCTATAAAATTTCTGTCAACAGTTCAAAAGGACTCTTTGTAAATATCTTTGGCCATGAAGATTTGGACAAATGTGATCACTCTACACTATGTTGCTCTGAAATCTACAGCTTAAAAATTATTTCTATCTCAAAATCAACTTTTTAGTGTTATTGGGGAAAAATGTTGTATAAACTTTCATTCAAAGAGGAGGCATTTTCTGTTGTCATCCTGAGAATAGTGTGTGTCTTTGCTCAGATTTATCTGGATGTGTATATGTATATCTTACAGATATATTTGTTTGAAGCAGCTATTAATGTTGAATCTTCTGCTATATTCATGTTTTGGGAAGAGTCCATTTTTATCTTCAGAGTAGTACACTAGAAGGTAGTGGTGATTTAGAAACATTTCACTGTCTGGGGAGTGTGACTGCAGTGGTCATCTTTCCAGAAATTTGCTGGGGCTTTGGTTTGCTAAAGTATTTTTTCCTTTAAAGTGCTGGTTGAGGAGACTTTTAACGAGCATCCCAGCTGTCTGTGTATTGGAAGCAGAGAGGCAGCAGAGTGAAATGGCTTTTTAAGTCAACTCCTATCAAAATGCAGAACTCCATAAGTTACTGATTTTACAAATAAGAGAAGTAAAAGCTTGGCTTGCCTGAAGTCAATTATTCTAGTGTTTAAAAGAGGACCCAGAACACTCTCATGGTCTTACTCACTTTGCTAACCCAGCCTTTTGAAAACAGCCATGGTAAATATTTATTTAGTTGCCATAATACAGTATGGGAATGTCTTCTAACCTCAGCAGTTAGGCTGCTGCTTCTAAGAACTTCAAGTCTTTAGTTTGAATGTTAAAGATTTATGGCTTTACATCACAAATTGTATTTCCAAAGGCTTATCCTGGCACTGCTGTGTTTTGTTTTTGTAACTCTGTTGTATTGTCATCTTTCTTGAACAACTTGCTGTCAAAGCACATGCCAGGTCATGTGTTACAGTCAGTTCAGAGCAAGCGTACATTTTGCCAGTTAAATATTTCTCTCTGTGAGCTCTAAGAGCTGTCTTGCATATCAGAAGCTTGCAGCCCAACCTGTTGATGAGTATTTGCTTTTCTTATGGCCGAATACTTAACATGTAATTTGGGAGTCATCTTTGGAATTAATTTCTGTATTGTTCAGCAATGGGAAAAAACTTGGAAACTGGGATGATGCTTTGTTTGTTGCTCAGTTTTCAGATTATTTAATCCAGGTGCTCTTCTTCCATCTAAAAATTGAAATTTTGGATTAAAACAGATTTTTGCTAT
Source organism: Corvus brachyrhynchos (assembly GCF_000691975.1). Classification (NCBI taxonomy): domain Eukaryota; kingdom Metazoa; phylum Chordata; class Aves; order Passeriformes; family Corvidae; genus Corvus; species Corvus brachyrhynchos. Next base: position 934,005 of record NW_008240227.1, read on the forward strand.
TTTTAGAGCATGGAAGATCCTGCCTTTAAACTCCAAGTCAGAGACTGAATAAATACTTGTAAGTAAAGAAGCCTCATTTTTACAATTTTCTTCGTTGACCTCAGGATCACATTTTCCATCATTTATGACAAGAGATAAAGCAGTCTGCTTGCAAAACAGTAAAATGCATTCAAGTCTTTTGGTATTGTCAGACCATGACAAAAGCTTAATAAGAGGAGAATGATTAGCAAAATGACATGCACTCACAATTTTTTTAACTCTTGTGTAAAATATACTGAAATCTAAAATGGGGCATAGTGTTCTCAACAAAATGCTGATGGTGACAAAAGCTTTGACAATGCAAACATTCTCACTTGTGGAGCTGAATCAATTGGAAAGAGCAGCCAAACGGGCAAAGTGGAAATACTGTTGTCTGAAACATTTACTAGCAATGATCTGCGTTAAAATAATTTGGTACAATTAATTGGTGCTTTTTGTCATTTCTTTTGCACAGCGGTTTTCATGTGTACCACAGTCTTATCGTGAAGCGAGAAAATGAGGCTCTTTCTGAGCTGGCTAATGCGTTATTGCAGAGATTTGTTTCTTAATCTTCACTGGAGATTTTGAAGTACTGGCTGGTTTTTAGCAGGCTGATTTAGTTCTTGTTTGATTTGAGAATATACAAAATAGGACTGCTGTAATCAAAGCTTGGTGGTAGCTTTTGGCAAGTCCTGAGTTATTTGTGCAGTAGCATTGTACTGAGGACACGATGCATTTTAGGGAGGGGAAATCAGAACAATGTGCTGATTTGCTTGTGTGGGCTAATATGACTCATTTAGAATGAACTCCTTTAAAAGTTTTTTTTTTAGGAAAAACTGACAGGCTAACCTCAGGTTTCAAATCAGTTTTAAACTGTCTAGCAGGGTGGAAGTCTCCCTTCGACCTGCAAGGCCCCAGTAATTCTCCATGGTTGGGGGTCAGCAGTTTACAAACACTGCCTGGACCAATGATCTGTGAAATCAATCTTTGAGTCTTCCTGCTGCTGCCTTTGAACAGTTTCATTGATGGCAAAGTAGAAATGACTCAGGCTTTGGAATGTGATTATAAAAATTCTAAAGCTTAAAACATACAGAAGACAAAATGTTGATGCTTGGAAAGTTTCTTTACCCTTGGAATGAGAGAGTTTTGGTCCTGACATTTTCTGGAGGTATGTCACAAGATCCTGAACAGGATTACTTTGGTAATGTGGTGCTATTGCATAAATATATTGAAGACATTTTGCCCACCTTTCAAATTGAAACTACTGTATGAATGAGTCAGCTGGCTGGCTGCTTGCATGTTAAAGCTAACATTTTGTGGGTTCAGAGATGCTTAATTGCTTTTATGCTGTGAATGAATAAGATGGATTAATTTATATACAGCACTTCCTAGTTAGAGAGAAGTCAGTAGTTTTAAAGCCCAATGAAGCAGTGGTTATAGGTGCCACACGATCTGCTGCTCTTGCTGAAGACAGTTCTTTAAAGCTGAACTGTCATGGTTCCCTCATATCGAGCTTAGTACCTCCATTAATAAAACATGCTTTCTGTTGTTGCTTCAAGCATCTGTGACAACTGGCTTATTGTTCCCACCCAGTGCCAAGTGGTGTTTCATATTAAGTAAGTTTTTTTCCAAAGCAATTGTTTTGAGTGGAGTTTGTTGCATACTGACTCCAGCTAGCATGCTTCAGTCTGGCAGTGGATTCAGATATCCCTGTGAAGGGTTCACATCTTTGATTCATCTCTCATCTTATGCACTTGTATTTTCTTTGTTTTCTTTCAGCACAGCATATCTATAAAATACTGTGTGTTCTGGCTTGTAGGATTCACCTCGATGTAGGTGAAAACAAAAGTGTTATGAAAATCATAGTTCTGTCTGTGTGTGCTGAAAAATTGCTGGAACCTGTGGCAGAATTGGGTGTTGGCTTTTGCCAGTGCCAGAGGAACTGATGCTTCCAGGTCTGGGGAGGCACAGAGGGTGCCTCCATCGAACTCAAGCTGTGTGTAAGAATAAGAGCAGCTGTTGGAAGTGTCCCAGCGCTCTGGGCCGTGGCCATACAAGGAGCCCTCTCTGTACAAAGCTGGTCTGTCTGATCCATGTGTTCCATGTGTGTTAAAGTTCATGGGGCTCTTTGTCTGGGTGTCAGCCACGGGTGCTTTTCATCCCCGAGGTGCCCAAAAACATCTCTTGATATTATTAGAATGGTAGAAAGGAAGTGAAAAAGAGGGAAAACAGACTTAGTGAATATTTCAGCGGGTCTTTGCCAAATCACATTTTGGGATTCATTTCTATTTTAAATACTATGGTGGCTGCCAAAGCTGGCAAACTGTGATCCACTTTGGAAGGGGGAGGAGACTTCATTACTTCTCTGCCAGAGGAGGAACATCACTTCATTTTCTGTTGCTTTGTTTTTTCTTTTGTAGTGAACAAAGAAATGCTGCAAGAGAAAAGTAGAAAAAGCCATTTTTCAAAGCTTTTCCAGAAATTTTACAAAACAACGGGTTTGATTTACACTTTAAATGTGGTTTCCTGTCTTCTCTTACGTCATTTGCATACCTTTAAAAACAGCTTGGTTTAACTTTATTTTATAGGAATCTGTCCTTTCCTCCACTAGTGCTCTTCAGGGTATTGTTTCCTTGATTATTTCTACGTGCATATAAGCAAGAAGTGACCAAATTTAATCACCAAACAATTGGCCAGATTTGCATAGAGAAAAACTGATTAGAATCACCAAAAAACCAGGCTGAACATAGAATAATATCTATGCTTAAATAACTAAATCCCACAGTTTAAGAAGATAAGATGACTGAATAGCGAAGAAAAAGAAAAAACTGAGAGCCAAAAAATATCTGGGTTTTCTTCCTGCTTTTGTCATGCCTCACTTGTAGCCTTGGAAACTGAGACAAAGAGGTTAAGAAACTTGCTCATTCTTAAAATGGAGATAAGATACAGCTTACAGCTTATTTTAGTCTCACGTATTCCTCTGCAAAGTGCTGTAAGTGAACAGTGCTGGATTTTTAACAATATATATCTATATCATGAACTTGTTTATTTAGGACTTGAGCCAGTGAACCCATGTTTAGTTGTGTTTCCTGTGCATACCTGTTAGTGATCCTTTGTTTGAATCTGTCAGTCTTTGCAGGTTATTTCATCATCTCTGTCTGGTGGGTGCTGGATGTTTTGGTGAAACCAGACAGTTCTGGGACTTGGAGCAGGATGCCCGGTGTCCCACCACTTAGGCACAGTGCAGAGGGGATGGTTGGCTCCATCCTTTTCAAACAAGCTCTCGTTTTCCCTCGAGGCATCTAAACCAGGGATTCAAGATTGAGGGATCAAAACATTGGAAAGGGTTCTTGGCAAATTGATCAATGGTGAAATACTTACAAGCTCTTATTTTTAAATCTGGAAGTGCCACTTTTTAGTTAAGGTCTGTTCCTAGGGCTTTTGTTTTATAGGCTCTCTGGACATTCACACGCTGTTTATATTAATGCAGCTCATTTGTAGGCAGTGCAGACACTTTTAGAAATTGTAAAACTGTGGAGACATTTAATGGCTGAGGATAAATTGCACAGCTGTGGACACTATTTATACTTTGCTGTATAGAACAGAGTCTGCATCATGAAATAAGCATAGCTCAGTGTTGTCAGTTATTTTTCATGTTTTTTTAATCTTGGAGAGGGCTTGCCAGCTCTTGGGTTTACATGTTAAAAACTGTTAGCATGTCCATATCCTAAGAAGATAAAGTTCATGCTTTTTACCCATTAAGAAGATAGATATTGAAGAAAGGAGAGAGAAGGTGAAATGTTTTAAAATCTTGGTAAATAGTTCTAGAAACACTGCATAAAATTTCTGGGCTTAGAGGAGTAGTTCCTAAATATGCAAAGGGAAACTAAATATGATTAGAAATAACCAGGACTTGATAGAAGGCAAAGTGAACAAGTAACTCATGCAACAAGTTCGTTTACAGGTTAAGGATCTGAAACCTCTGCAAAGCACATATCCCTTCCTAATGAAAGAAATGTCCAAGCCCACAGCTTTCAGTAAAAGAGCAATTTAAAGCAATTTCCAACTTATTTCTCCTTACATATTTTAGTAATTATAACTTTAATAATTAGATCTCAACCAAAGGACACAGAAAGAGCAAGTTGTTTGTTCCTTGTAGATGTGTTAATGATGGAAATCTTTAGAAGTCAACTTTAAAGGACAAAAGGACAAACACAATTATAAGATGTGTAAAATGGAAATTAGGCACTGAGACAGAAACTGAATTGCTTCAAAGATAAGAGGCTAGGATAAATTAAGAACTAGTAGATACCATCTTCGAAATACTGGAATCTAATATCTTTGACAATTACTTTGAAAAAAGTTTGCTGAAAGAAACCATAGGAAACTGCAGACATTGCATAGTTCAGGGCTCCTACTTTTTGTATATTGCACATGGACTGTGACTAATTTCAAGTTGTCCCCGTATTTTATATCTGCAAGGTTCCATAAAATTATTCTGCTGTTTAAAACACCTCTGAGTGTTTCTACATCCTCTAGAGATTTAGTTGCAATGTTGTAGTTTGTTCCCTTTTCTCCCTTAATGCTCTAAAATCCACAGGCTTGTTCTGTCTCAGATTGCTGTCTGTTATGGGAACCAGGGGATAGGGTTAGTGGGTGAATTATGAAGTAATTTGATCAAGGGCTCAGGAGATAGGATCTTTCCTCTCTTTTCTTCCCTTGTAATGTCAACACTGTGGTTTTTAGAAAATAATAACTTGCACGTATGCTCTGAAATTCCAGCTTTAGCTCTGACTTGTCCTAAGCTGTTACCGCTTTGTTGGGGTTGATCTGATTTGACAGCTCTTGTCCCTCTAAGAAACTAATTTCCAAATTTGTATTACAAAAGTTCGATCAAAAGATAAAACTTGAACTAATAAGATGAATAACTTACTGACATCAAAGAGAAAATGGAATGGGGCAGAGCTGAGAGCCTGGAACACTGATAAGTTCCCAAAAATTCCTTGTGGATGAGTTCTGCTGACCGTTGTGAGTGTCTCATTGCCACTACTATTTCTAAAAATGAGGCTATGTACTTACCAAAATAAAAAAAATTTGGTTAACAAAAGTTTTTTTAGAATATTTCATACACTGATAATTTTATTTTTGGTTCAGAAGCTTAGGAAGTCCTTAGACCTGCCAGCCACGTTCCTTCAGTTCTGTTCAGCACTCTGTTGATGCAGACTGATAAATTCTTTCTAGATCAAGTTGGAATCCATGAAAGGGATGTTGTCCCTTACCTGTCAGTCATCCCTCAGCTACAGGTTACTGCCCCTGCCTGCACGGTGCAGGACAGAGCTGCAATACCTCTTACTAGATTTCAGTACAGAGTGAAGCTGATTAGTTTTCTTAGGAATTTAAACATCTTAAATCTAAGTTGTTTTCCTTTGCACTGCAGTGAGCTTGCACAGGCATTCTTCATATTCTTGCTGAGAGACAGCAGCTTGATAAATCACTCTATCTGACAAGAGCAACTTTTTACTTCTTGACTGGTACCCTTCAGCCCACTCACAAATGAGGTGGGTTTTTTTTCCATTCTTCAGATGTCTGCTTATGTGAGAAAAGAATATGTGGATGCAGTGGTAAAATGTCAGCCCCACTCCTTAAGACAGAATTTGTTAGGCTGAGGGAGCAGCAGCTGGCTGTGCCCCCCTGGGGGACAGAACCTCTGCTGAATGACCCCAGAAGGGACGTCTGGGCTAGGTGTCTTTGGGAAGAATCACTTTAATATGATGCCTTCATTTGAGTGACACTTTCAGGAGCAATTTCTCTGAAACACTTAGATGTGTTTATACATGTGTGTCTCTTCCTTTGCATATTTAGCTTTTTCCATTCTGTGCATTTTAGTCCAAGGATGTGTGTTCAGGGAGATCAGGGCTGATTGCTGGCTGGCTCTGCAGCCTGACGGGGCTCTGCTGTGGAAAACCTGCATCCCCTAGATCCTTCTTAAATTGCACAGTGCTAAGTGATTTGTGATTCCAGCCTGGAAAGCCCTACTGCTACTTTAGACTTCTTGAAAGTGAGACAAACTAATGTTTTTCTTATTGCTGCCATGTTAGAGAACCACTGTATGTACTGTGCTGCAAATGTAGCTCGTGACTTCACAGCAGCAGCTCTTTAAGCCTCACTGTCCTTCAGACACAGGTAACTGTGGCAGGAGCAGTTTGCTTCTGCTTCCTGGGATGACAGAGGAGAGAAGATGCACCAATGGCACAGTACAAGGTAATTAATTTTTTTTTTTTAGTGTCTTTTATTACATAAATTATCAGCATTGCCTTGGTGACTGCATAAATACATCAACAGAGTAATGCAGCTGTAGTTGTGAAGCTCTGTGTTATCACATTGCAGTCTGGGCAGCTCTGGCATGCAGAACCTTTCATGATGAGCTCCTGTTTCTTGATTTACCTCCTCTGAAGCAGTAAGTGGGAATATTTGTTTCAGACCTGTAGGTTTTTAAAGCATGGGAGGTTTCTATAGAGCATTGGTCACTTTGTGAAAAGACTGTAATACCAAGTGTGCAACAACTGAAAGCCTGCAATGAGTGAGCAAATTTAATAAAACTTGGAACTTGCTAGCAAAGGAAGGGATATCACCTCATACTACACTGGTTTCCCAACTTTAAGGAAGTTGGGTGTGATGTAGCACCAATTTAATGCAGACTGCAGCGTTTTAAAGGCAGCCGTAGGCTGGGCAGTTAGACTTCTACATTCTAAAAACTCTTCATCAAAGGTTTTACAGATCAGTTGGCTTGGAAGAATACCTGATCAGTCTCTCTTGAGGACAAGAGAACTTAGATGTGTTTGGGAGAAAATAAGTTCTTCATAAAAATATTTTTTCGTAATTCTTTTATCAAATTAAGGAAAATAGTAGCATAGCTTTAAAGAGTTTTGTTAACAGGAATTTTTAAAGGAATTTGAATTAAGAATGTAACTAGTGACATCCTTAGAAGTATAATTAAATATTTATGATACTGAAAAATCATACTTTCCATGTGCTTACACAGAGCCAAGTGTTCTTCTTATGTTCCTCTCGTGTATTTCTGTTCTGAGATTCAGGGTTGGGGTAAATGAATGACTCATGTGTGTCCAAGCTCTTAAGCTCTGTTTTACCCTCTTCCTGTTGTGCAGTTTTCCCAGGAGTTTGTCAGTCACAGTGGAGTAATGCATTTACTCCCTGAACTTGGGTTAGCCAGGACTCTTGGGGAATTTCATTACTCCCTTCTGGAAGGTGCCTGTAGTGTAATCCTGTACAGTCTGTCAGTATTCCTTGGAATCCCTTACCCCAAGGTAAAAGGCAGTGCAAGAATCGTTTTGAAGAACACATCATGGGGAAAAAAACATATTTTTCTTTAGAAGGATTGTGTAGGCGTTTATACCATCTCAACTTGATGATTTTCATAGGGAAAAATGTGAAAGCTGCATATCTGAAGGAATGGGATCTATACTTGGATTATTACAGTAATATTTGCCATTAGGCTGCCAGACTGGCTAAATCTAGCTCAGGAGCCAAGCCCTTTGCCATGACTTGATAATCCCACTGCACTGATGTTACTGTGGTGGGTTTCAGCTGGGAATGAAAACCCTGCTGGAGCCCAACCAGCCTTTTTACCTGTCTAAAAGTAATAAATTATGTTAGGAGTTAGAAATAGGTTAAGAAGAGTTTCAGTGTGTTATAGTCTGAAGAATCCATAAAAGTCAATGTTGCAAGATGGCAGTAAAACTTCCTTACTGCCTTCATGCTGAGCTCCTACAAGCAGATGCGAAATCAAAGAGGAGGAGGGTTGTTTTTATGGCATGTGACTGTTGCCAGGAGATTCTTGGTTGCCATCAGAAAGATAATTTTGCTTAATGGCTGTGATCAGCTACCAATTGAGACATACAAAAGTGCTGCGTTAAAATAGCGTTCTGCCAGTTCCTGTGCACCTCTCATCTTTTATCACAAAGAACTGTTTAGCTACCCAGAGCATCAGAAGCAAGAAAGCAGGGCCTTTCAAGGTTAGAGCTCGTCATGCTTGGGTAACGCAATTCAGAAGAGCCTAAACACAACAAACCAAAATCTGTGAAATGATGCATGGCTTCACGCTTCTGTAATTTTGAAAAAGTACATATAGATTTCCATTCTTCCATTCTAAAGAGCCCTTGAAGTATGTCAAGTATTTATAGCTTTGGATGTCTCACTTGTACATGCGAGAGTTAATGACTCACACCTTTCCTAAACAATTGAAGTGCTTCCTGAATAGCAGAGAAAACATTCCCTCCTCTGCTCAGTACTGATTCACATTCTGATTCACATTTGTTTGTTGTCATGTGGCAAACACCATTTGGCATGTTTACTCCTAGGTCTTAATTACCCAGCAGCAGTACTTTTCTCTTTATAGGTCTTATTTCCTTTCCCTCTCTCAACTGTAGCATGGAACAGCACCTAAATTAATCCAAAAATAATGGCTTAGTTCTTCCTCCTATCTTCCTTCCTCTCCCCAGCTGCTTCTGCTTCTTCCCCTGTCACCAGCACCCGTGGGCCCTCCACTGAATTTGAGTTAACTTGTTAAAGCAACAGAGTTACTTCAGTGAAGAAGACAGTTTTGACACTAGGTTTGCAGTTCAAATTGGCTCAGTGATGAGGCTTGTAACCATCAGGACCAGCACACAGGAGGGGGCCACACTGGCACCAGGAACACGGTAAGGGAGAGGGATCTGTGCAGTATCTCTATATTTAACACAAGGAAATTACAGTAAACTCTTCATTCTGCTTAACCATAACTTTTGTTAAAGATTTGTATTGCTTTTTGTCCCTGAAAGAGCTTATCCTGAGGCATGTGAGAAGGTAACAGAGCATGCTGTGGGGCCAGAAGAGAAGGGAATGGCTCTAGGATCCCTCCCCATGTAATCCTTAATTGTTACCCAAACCCTCAGATCAGAGTAGTGTTTTGGCAGATGTCTTGCACAACCCATTTTAAAGAGCTGCTTGCACCTCCTGTCCTGTCTCTTGGTTTCATGCTACATTAGCACGTGTACTCATGTACCTCTGTCCAGAAATGGGTCCCAGAAAAAATGAGGCAAGTGCTTATTTTGCTGAGTTTCTGTTTACCCAGATGAGTTCAACCTGTGGCCGTACAGAAGGATGTCAGCA
>NW_008240227.1:943263-956442 GCF_000691975.1 Corvus brachyrhynchos
AGTTATGTCAGACCTTTTTTTTTACAGCCCCTTGGCCATATTGCATTCCATCTGCTTATCACGAATGTGTTGCTCTCTCATTTGTGCAGAAAACAGGTTCATAGGGCTATACTGGAAAGGAGGCCATGGAAGCCTTGTGGGCTTAGCACCTGGACTGGGGAGGTGCCTGTGGACCAGCAGATCTGCAGAACAGCAGCAGCAAGACTGGGAGAGCTGGGTGGGGAGGTGACTGTTCCAAGTCCAGTTTGTCACAAAAGAAAATGTTCAGTACCCATACTCCCACATTGTGTACATTTCTGATGCTTTTATTTGAAAAAGTTGGAGGTATAGCCAGTAACTGGTTGTTCAAAAATGCAATGAAACATTTATGGGCTAAACATAGCCTATAGGATGTGGTTAAAATAAAGTTATTTGTAGAACTTGGGCTTAGTGATGCAGCATGCTTTGAATTTTAAGTCTGTGGACTGTTGTAAAGGCTATCTGTTCTCTGCAGAAGAATTTGTAGCAGTTAGAGCAGATCTCTCCAAGATGGTCCTCTTTGCATGGGTTGTTACTCAATCACGCTTCATTCTGTTCATTCCTCTGCCCTTTATGCTTTTCCCTGGTATTCCTCCTCCCTCTTATATGGTTGATTGCATATATATTTCCCTCAATGTATCTCTGCTATTTAAATGTACCAGTGGTACTTGTTCTCCCACTCCCAAACACCACAGATTTGCTTCCCCTTTTGAGAATTTTTGCTGTTGACTGATTACATTGCTGTGTTACTTCTGCTTCATTAACTGCACACGTTAAATTTTTAACAGGTAATCAGTACTATAGAGAGTTTAGCAAAGGAATTTAGCAAAAACACTCGTCGGAAACCAGCAATCATCCTCTGCCCAAATAAACTAATATATAAACCCAAAGTTTCCCTTCCACATCCCACACAAATGTCTATCTTCACACACAAATAAAAATATTTGAAATGTTATGAGATTCCTGTGGGTTCTTTAAATGAAATGACCTTCTCTTGCTATCCCAGGTTTTAAAAAAATAATCATTGGAAACCCAAAATGCTTTCCCTGAACTATTATAACTAGACCACACAGATTGCAGTTTGTGTGTTGTGAGGACAGGGCAGGGTTGTGCTGTAACAGAGCTTATTAGGGAAATCTGGAGTGAAGGCATCCACGGACCAGACGGATTAGGAGAATCACAACTGGAAGCTTTCTTTCTGTCATCCTTCTCTGCAGCATTTGAAAAAGAAATTGAACTAATAGCCCTCATACCTCGAAGCTGTGCCTTCAGGGAGCCATTATGTTCACTCCTCTTTGCATAGAGGATAAATTTATTTTATAATCAAGTGTTGTTAATGCACGGAAGAACATCTGCTTTTTAATGCTGGAAAATGAGCAGAATTTGTCTTCTGAGTATATTGCAAGTGGTGCTGCAGTTCTGGAAAAATCATTTTTGTTCAGGTTTTGCGAGTTTAAAACAATTCAAAATTTTAGGAGTTTCATTTTCATGGAATTAGGAGTACAACAGAAAAGATTTGTTTATTTTTAGAAACTTAGAAAACTGCTTCTTGGGGTACCTTTAACTTGTTCTCCTGTGCTGTCTACAAACAAAAGTAAAACTTGTCAAACTGTAATCCCTGCCTACAAAACCACTCTTTCTCCCAGGTTGCATTGTCCATCAGATGATTTTGATTATCTCTGTAGTCTTGGGAATGGTTCATTGTAACGAGTGAGGCTGTAACTTGTTGCAGTCTCTGGTTGGTTCTTGCTGGGTTTGCATTATTAATGAAAAGCAGAATAAAAAGCCTGTCTGCTTTACCACCACGTTCTCATAGAAGGAGTTCTGTCTCCAAAACATTTTGGCAGGATTATTTAGTGATTTCATTCTGATGTGTCAAATACAGTCACATATTAACAAATAAATTTGGCTAGGATTGTAAATATTTGTTTATGTAATGTAGCACAGCAGTTGTATTTTGGTAACTTGCTATTCTTTTTCTTCCCTTCCTTGGTTCTTAGATATACATAAATAGAAATAGGTTGTCCTTTATCCATATATTGAGAAATTCAGTTTCCACCTGCTTCCAGGTGCTAAATTGTCATTTTCCAGCAAGTTCAGCTTAGCTAATATGGGAGATGGATTTAGTGAACCTCTTACTCTAATAAATCAGTCCAAACTCAGAGCCACATAAAAAAATGCCAGTCTGGAATCCTGTGTCTGGTAATGACTGCATCCTTTTTGTGAGAGGCTCGAGGAAAAAGGGACAAAATCTCTCCCCAAAAGAAGAAGGTTTCTTTAGGGACTAGCTGCTGATTTTTGGATTTTGTTCAGGGAACTAATCAAATCTGATCTTCAAAGCTGAAAGCCAACTATTAATGTGGATTCAAGAGACAAGCTCTTGCCAGCCTAAGAAAATTACTTCCATTTTTCTATTCAGGATGAAAAAAAAACCAAACCAAAGCTGAAGTGACCAATTTAAAACAGTGTGAGCATTTTTTCCAGTGACTTTTACTCTGTGTGTGTAGGAGAGAGGAATTAATGAGGTGATTCTGTCAGAACTTTTTGATTATGTGATCTGCAAACTAATTATTCTTCTATAGATTGATTATATTCTAAGTAAGATGTGGTGATTGAAAACATACCCCAACTTCTTGTAAATCTGGGAATAATTCTTGCAAGAAATGTGTCCTTGGACCAAACTGCCTAATGAACTTGATGGTGTTTGATAGCCACATGCCAAATGTAGATAAATATTTTATAGTTATGGATCAGTTACCCAATACATTCTACAGTAATGGATCTGGTATCTGCTCAGCTGGAGCTTTTATGCTGTTGATTATCCTTTTGGGACTTGCAGAGAAATGGATGCCCTTGAGGTCAGTGGGAAATTTTCAGTGTTAGGGTGGAAAGATAAGATTTATGGTAGAAATACAAGTCTGTTCGTGTTTGGAAAAGGTGGATAGATGTTTTTGAAGTGGAAAGTGTCAGTTTTATGACCAGAACAATTCACAGAAGTGCATTAATTGTCCTGAGCTACTTTACACTTTTTTTCCCTTTTTTCTCCAAATGAGTTGAAATATATTTTGTTGAACCTGTTGACTTTGGATTGTTTTGTGTAGTGGTATCACTTTGTGTAAGCACAACACTGAAAAAAAGCTGTGGAATATCTAATTTCCTTGAAAAAAATGTTTTTACTCCTCTCTGGGGCAGAAAACAAGTTCTTGGAAAACTGGGGTTTGTGGGTGTTTTTTAACCATTTCTGAGTAGAGGAGAGAGCTTAGTTTCCAATGCACTTTCCCTTTGGTTCCTCATTTTCCTGTCCTAGTCTGTTCTACCACCACCATCCCCTTGTCACACCAAGTGCATCTGCCAAGGACAGAACTTAAACTGTCAAGCCTTCCTCAGCAGTCTTTGTTTACTAGGTGGTACTTTCCCCCTGGCAAAATCTGCAGAGTTTAAGACCCTCCTTTTATTTGGTTGGCAGATGTTAAGGGAGGGCACATAGCAATAAACTTCATTTTCTTAGAATACCAGTACGGACATGCAATTTATAGGAAATTAGTCCAGTGGAATAAGTGTTAGAGTTTATTGAGAATGTTATATCATCATGCCCAACTCAACTTTTTACCTAAGAATTACCGCAGTTCTGGAAAAGCCTTTCTCTAAATGTGTTTCCATGGTCAGAAATTACTTACAAAAAAAAAAAAAAAAAAAAAAAAAAAAAGCAATGACATGCTAGGAAATTAGAGTTGCCTCTTGTATATAATCTTGAACTGAAGTAATATGAAAAGCATGAAGCTGAAGTTCCCAATCTGGCTGGAAGTTTTCTTGTGTGGGGGATTAGCTTCCAGCCAGCTTAGGAAGCACATCTATCAGGCTGATTACACAACCCACAAGCACTTTCATCAGCTACAGCTGCCAGAGAAGTGCAGGGATAGTCCCTTCGACCAAAAGTGCAGATTTTTATCTTCTTACACAGATTGTAAATCTGCACCTTAAGAAATGTTTTGTTAACATGCAGATGGGCTCAGGATGGCTCCGCTGCTTCCCTACTATTTAAAGAGAAAGACAAAGCTCCAGAAGCTTTGCTTTACATGCAGTTGGGTAGGGAGTAATCGATCATTTTGTGAGTAAACTTACTACTGAGTAAATTTGGATGTTTCAGAGCAGAATACCCTGTAACCATGTCTTGTACCTTAGCAATGTAAAAAGGGCTGTTCTTCATAAAGTCTGGTACACTGCTGTATTCAAACTGCATAAATTTTGCCCAGTTTTTAGCTTCAGATTAAAAGTTCGAGACAGATGTCTAGACTTGTAAAATACTGGAATTAGAGGTGTCAGTGTGACACAGTGAACTGAAATGTGGTGGATTAAGTTGTGATTTTGTTTTCAGGCTTCCTTTTTTGGTTTTGTTTTTTCCTTAAAATAGCTGTACCTTAAGATCTAGTCTGTCATTCTAGATTCTTCACTTCCATTTCAGTTGATTTTTCAGAGACATTTTTGAGGACGTATCTTAGAGGGCATGGGGAGGGAGGTGACAAGATGCTGGTGATAGTGGCACCACTCCAAGAGCTGTGAGTCTGTTTCCTGGTTTGTAAATTTTCAGGATCAGGTTTTTAAAATTGCTTTGGTTTCTGTTCCTTTTTCCTTAGGAAAGCACTGCTTAGGCTGGACTGGCACAGAGTGGTTTTGGCTCAGCTCTTTTCACTGCTTGGCATTTCATCTTGCCAAGGCATGCTCCAGGCTCAGCATTCACTTGCTGCACTGAATATTTGAGCTGATAAAGGTACTGAGCACTTGCTCCATCACGCAGGGGCAGGGCTGTGTGCATATTGCTGTGTGGATGATTGAAAAATGGTTTAAGTTGAGAGATTATGTCCCTTTGTTTCTCAATTCCTTATTTCTTGTTCCCTGTGTAATGAACTTGTCTAATTTCAATGTGAGAAACACTGTCTTCTCCTGTTGAATGTTCGTCAGTGTTTTTCACTGGGGATTACTGCAAAGACGTTTTTAAAATATTTAGCCTACAACAGGTAATTAATCTTCTCTTAGTAATACTGTTTGTATTCTCCAACCCTTTTGAGAAAAGTATCTCATGGGTCTTGAGTGGATGATACAGCAGTGATAATGAATAGTTTGCTTTAATGGAGTTAATTGTGAAATAAATTTTGCCCTCTCAAGTCCAGTCCATTTTTCCCCTGTAGTAGCTGCTCTTCAAGATGATTTATTTTTTTCCTTGCTTGAGATAGATTTTTAGTGAAAAGTGTCCTGTGGACCATGTCCATGTGCAATCTGCATTGCCATCAGCTGTCATCCTCCTCATCCAGCAAGTCACACTTGAGAGAGCTGATTTGAGATAATATCTAATGCAGAGAGTCTCCAGCCTGTGCTCAGGTTGGACCCTGAACACAGTAATTACACACATTTTTAGCCTCTAGTGAGCATTTGCACTAGGAAAGGAACAGATCAAAACTGAGAGAGCAGGCACATCAAAACTGAGCATCCTTAGGTAAAATACTTCTAAATTTTTCATATTGCAGAAACAATCATTTAGGTTAATGTTTGAGCATTGATAGTTTGAACACTTGGGAAAGGTGTGTGGCTTGGGGCTGTACCAGAAGGTGCGGATGCTTTTCCTTCCCCTGAAAACACCGGCCCAGGATTTCCCTGTGAGCCTGTGCAAATCACATATCCACAGAGAAATAAATGACTGCTGTATGGAGGGATGAGGATTTAAACAAAGCATTAGTAGCTTATTAAAAATCTCTTCTGCAGAGAGTAGAAGTTTTATGTTTCAGTAGGATTTTTAGGTTATTGGCTGCTGCAGTGCTTCTTGTTTTTACCCCGAAAGGACGAAGAAAATGATGCTGAATTGTGACAGTGTAGCCCAGTTTTTTAAGGATGCCCTGCTTAAGGGAATATTCATAGGGCTTAATAATGTATTATTCAGCTTTGAGGTTTATTTGTGGAGATTTGAATTCAGGAAATGGCATTGTTGTGCAAGAACTGGAACAGCTAAAAGGAAAGGAGATTAATATGCTAAGATTTGGAAGGGGAAGCTGGGGTTGGAGGATTATGCTAGCTCAGGCACTGATTTTCATATTTAACTAAAACTTTATCTAAAACTTCTTTTTCTTCAGAGCAGAATTGGGATTCAGAATCAAAAAGATGTTACTGATGTATAGAAGCTGAAGATGTTTCTAATCTTTGTGCAGAACTTTTCCCACTGATTCACGAGATCTGGGCATGCTTCACTGTAGGCATTTCTTTCAAGGACTCATTAAAATGAATGCACAAGTAGCATCAGATCATTTTTATTCAACTATGTTATTAACAAAATGGAAAGTTGGCGTGATTAAGCCATGAAACTGTAACTATCCCCTGGGAACAGCTCAACAATTGTGCTTCAGAATGTTTCCTATTTGAATTCAGTGTTTACTTCAACAGAGGAGAGAGGCAGCAGTACAGAGATGAGCTTGTGTGTGTCTACAGTAGACAGACTGGCATTTGCAGAGGAGTTTACATTGTGTTATGTTTAAAATGGAGAAATTAACATTGGATTTTTTTTATCAAGTGGGTATATATTTTATATATTTCATTTTGTTGCTATATACAGTAACTACAAATCATAAAACATAGAAAATTTCAAAGTTCTGTAAGGTTTCATGCCATAAATTATATCACAAGATACAAAATTCTAGTACAAAAAATTTGGTATCTCATATCATTTTCTCTTACTACTGAGAAAAGCACAGCATTGCAGCTTTGATGTTGTATTAGTTTCTCATGGGGAGAGAAAACCTCTTGAACAGAGGAATGAGTTATAAAGGAGTAAGATTAGAGAAAACTAATCTTACAGCAATGAAGTAACTTAAGATCCTCAGGGAATGCATACCTTGTCCTGTTAAGAAAATAAATTAAATCTCTGCAGTTTCAGAAAGGAAAATAAGGATTGTCAATAACTTAATGAAGTATCTAATAAAAAGTTAGTATTGAAAACGACTGACCTGAAGGCCAGTTGAAAGAGTAATTTGTCCATGAAATCCTTCTCATCTGTCTATAAGAAGACCTGGGGCTCCTCAGGCATAACTTATGTCCTGTATTCTGTGTGCCCCTTGTAAGTTAATGTGTTTGTGCTGTAACTTTCAGGACAATAAATGTGCGTTGGGAACCCTTTTTCCCACTGCAGCTGGACTCAAAGAGGGGATTCTGGCATTCTCAGCTGGGCAGGTCCTGGAGGGGGGCTGAAAGTGCCATGGCCTTTGTAATTTATACAGCAGCGTCTTAGCAGCCTCCAAAACACCCGAGCTGTCAAGTTGAGCATTTTGTGTGTGGTCTGTAGGCAAAATGTTCTGACCTGTTATGAATGAGAAAGTTGTTCTAAAACTTTAGTGCCTGAGGAGAGGAGCGTGTGTGAAAAATAAGGTTCCCAATGGCACAAATCCCTGCTGAGCAGTGTGCAGGCTGGGAAGGGGCAAGGTGTGAGATACCCTGGTGCATAATTACACCCCGTTCTCAATAAGCAGATATGGTATGTGCATTTCTTGACGGCATGTACCACAAAATACCTGGTGTTTATGGCCTGTCACTATGTTAGGAAATGCCTCACAGGACTGTGTTGCCTTAAGATTTTAAATTAAAAACTTTATAATGGGATGTGCAAATAATATTTACTGAGGACTGAGACTTTGAAGTAGAAACCTCAAAACTTTGGGAAATACTGATTTAGAAAATTCTGGATAACATTCGCATGTACAAATATGAATCTTTAAAGTGTTAACATAGATAATCTCCAACTTGTTGGTAGCAGGTCTTTAAAGATCTGTGACAAAAAACAAATGGGGAAAGGCAGCACATCTTACTGCCTAATTAAAAAAAAAAAAAAAAAAAGAGAATTTCTGGGCTAAACCTTTGGTAATTGTCATTCCAGGAAAAGCAACAATAATTTTCACTCGTTCAAACTTCACTGCCATTAAAGAATAGTTCTTGGTTTTCTGCTGTTCCTCCTTTAGAAGTGTTTGTTGCTTTTGGCAGGTGAGTACGCAAGAAAGCTCAGGATGGTTTGGTTATTTTGGAGGAGCTGGAGCTGTTTGAGAAGACAGGAATTTCTGTTTAGAATGGAAAACTGATCCTAATGGTCTCTTTGGAGACAGAATGGTCTTTCAAAAATTCTTTTAATTCTGGATACTAGAAAAGCACTTTTCTGTGGAAGAAAGATATGTTGGGACTGAAATATGGCACTACTGAACTTATGTCCAGATAAATTACACCAGTTACTGGTTTTAATTTTGATTAAAAGTAACCCTAGAGATGTCTTACTGTTTACAATACCAGTGTTATTCTGGCAACACTTGCTTTTCTTACAGTATTTATACCTCATCCACTGATCACCCTAACTCTGTATGCTCATCTCAGGAGGTGTGACAGAGTGAGTGCCCCAGCTGAGCAGTCAGGAATGCTGTCAGGAGCCTGGCCCCAGTCACACTGCAGATCATCCAGAGCTGCATCTTTTTCTTTGGAAACAGGGATAATGTTTATTTAGCCAGAACTGTGTAGGTCAGGGAGTGCTATTTATAGGCTGAGACATTTTTGTGTTGGTCTGACAAGTTAATACATACAAATTTTTATTTTGAAGTATTTAAGTTTTTTATATATAATGAACTTGATGTAACCTCATGAAAGCCAGAAGGAAAAACTGTATTTGTTAACATGCCATCTTTTTATTTTCCTTCCATGAACATATGCTGCTAATATTTAATCTTCAGCATGTTCCAGATCATGCACTGAAATAATAATTTTGCCCTATCAGATCCCCTTTCTTTTAAGATGGGGCTTTTTTTACTGCCTGGAATTAGTTGTTCTGAGTTTAATTAGGTTTAAGCATTAAGGATACACTCTACTTGCAAAAGAAAGTTTGAAAAGATACCACCTCTTCCTTCATCTTTGTGTCCTGTTTCAAAGGAATATGCAATATGAAACCTCAGTAAAAACTCTGTTTACAGGAAGATAACGATTATTCTTTTGATAATTTCTGTCAGCGCTGACTATTTATGGAATGTACAGTTACCCATTCCTTGTTTGAATTAATTCATAGTTCTGTTTTATTTTAAATGCTGTTTTTTCTCCTTGTAGTCCCAAAATGTTATCAAACAGTTGAATACTCCCTGTGATATGGCCCACTGTGGAAAGCCTTCTGGGGAAGGTGTTAATTTGGTGAGGGAGAGCTTTAGGAAAGAACAAGTGTCAGACACACTCAGCCTTGACAAGGCAGCGCAGGGCTGTGCTTCACTGCTTGTAAAGGGGCATTTTATAATAAAGGAAATTGTAATTAGGGAAATAGCATGTTCCTTAATTGCTGTCATTTTGGAATGATCGACAGTAAAATGTTGGTTTGTGTCCTGCTTCACGAGGGAATGTGATAGACATGGGCTTTAAGAAGCACATCTGGTTTTTAAGTGTTTTTATCCTACATCATGTAGCAGTTCTGCATCTTGATTTTGTAGGTGGAAGGGAGAGTTCACTGGTCATGTGGATAGGGAAGGGAAGGTATAGCAGCTCATTTACAATGTCTGGAAAAAATCCCTTCCAAGACCCACATGATCAGTGTAGAGGAAGTGAGAAATGAGGTGGAGCACCTAAAGCTTTCCAGTTCATGTTCCAACACCTGCTTAGCAGAGCCAGGGAAGAACACAGGACCTCCTCCTTTCTCACAGAGCATGACTGGGTGTTGCAGCCAGCTCCTCCAGCATTTAGATTATCTCCTTTAGGAAGACTTCAAAGCAGGCTCACGAATATGGTAACTGAATGCGGGATCAGGTACAAGAGGACATGTAACTGGAGAGCTTCCTTCTGGAGGCAAACCCTCATAGCTACTGGTGCAGAGAGAAGAGCAGTTTTACAGCAATAAGGTGTTTATTTGTAGTAGGAGACACCAAGAAAATCAAGGAATTGGTGTTAGGGTTGTTTTGTTGGTTTTCAGATATAAACTCCAGATCTGGCTGTCATAAGTAGACCAAACTGCATCATCATAATTCCTTCCCAGATGCTCCTACCAATCCCTGTGTTGCCTGTGTAACTAATGGCTGGTGGGAATATGGATTACCTGCTTGGCCAGGTACAGAACTGAGTGTTTAGTCCCAGGACAAGACCATGGGCTGTCTTTTCCCCTGCTCCTGGTTCTCTGTGTTGTGCTGCCAAAGTGAGTGTTTGATGTTGGATGTGAATTCTGTCCCTGGGCACGCTTGACATTTGTAGAGGGCTGGTATTTATTCTATGCAGAACCAGACTAGACCAGTTTTGTCTACTTCAAACAGCAAATTCTAAAGATTTTTAGCATTTGCCATATTGAATAATTTTCAAACCTTTTCAAGCTAATTTTCAGCAGTGCAAGTTTCCTAAGGTTCCTGATGTTGTATCTCTAATAATACAGGCTTTTAGAGACAGATGGGTCTTTGGCTGACAGGTTATTCCACAGAAGAACATTTGGAGAGTATTACTGACTGATAGATCCTAATGGCTTCTGAAATGCTGTGTCTTGGTTTGTTCTGGAACAAACTCATTCTGAGTAGATATCGCATTCTTTTTGTTTGGCTTTTGGGATAAGGTCTGTAAATTTGTAAGCCTTGTAAATTATTAAGGGCTATGCTCTCATCTTCCAGGCCTGCTTTCTCTGAATAGGTGCTGTGTGCTAAAACTGCTCATTAGTAGGTGGACTGATGGCTGCCTGTATGTATTATTGATGACTTGGTGGGAATTTCCCTGTCTGGAAAAGGGTGGTAGGCTGATAGAAATGCTTTGCATAGAAAGGTGATGTTGAAAGATTTGACACTTCGTGCATTTATTTCTGAAGGTGTGTTTGGCCTCATGCCGTGGGGTACCCAGCATGAAAAGTTGTCACTGGGAAGCTGATGGAATCCTGTCTTGCAGTGCTCTCACTGTTCTTACAGACCCATGAGATTTTTGCTATAACTTTGATATAATCTGGAGTGTATTCTTATAAAAGCAATACAGTTTTATTTAGCGTGTCTTCATAAATATATTGCCATTTCTGCTACTGTTTTACCACTCAAAAATGGGCTGTTAAACAAAGCTAAAGCAATGAAGTAGAAAAGATTTCTAAAGTTGAGAGTGGCTACTGTGGTATCCTACCTATTATCAAAACCAGCTTCAAAGTGTTACTGCCAGCCATCAGGCAGAGAAAACGGGCATTATCCTGCCTGAACTCATAATCCTTGAAGTTTGAATCTGCTCTTAAAGATCGAGTGAGACAAAATTTCATTACTATGTATTCCATTAAGAGAATATATTGCCAGTATATGTAGGATAACTTTTCTGCTAATGTACAGATTTAAAATGGTTTAGGGACATAAATCAATACCTTAAAATGAAACCCAAAGCTCAGAATGCCCATTTCCTTTAAGACATGGTTCATTCAGGATGATTAGTAACTCTTAGTGGTACACCTCCACTTAGGCCTGTCTAAATCTGGATTGCCACAACTTTATCTTGAGACATGTCCTGTATCACTCCCGCTCCCTCTGGTTCCTCGTGGTGGCACTGGCTTGGTTTCCAGCTTGGTCAGTTTCTAGATCTGCTCTTTGTGGGATCATGTGAGCACAGGAAGGGGCAGAGGCTCAGAAGCCAGTGACAAGGGCAGGGCTATGCCAGCCCAGGTTCAGGCTGATTTAAAGGGTTGTAGATCCACACCCTTTTGAAGCATAACTTGTTTGGAATATATTATCTTTAAGTTTCCGCTGAGCCTGGAAGTTTCTAGTTGAAATGGATTTTAGATTAAGCAGAGAATTTGCAAAACAATAGGAGAGAAAAATGGTAGCATGAGTCATAAGCATGGGACCTTCCCTCTCTGTCTGCTTAGAACTGCTGAGATCCCGAGGATTAGTTCACAGACGAGCTGTAGTTTCCAGCATGCAATCAGCCACTATGTCCATTGTACTTTCAGTTTGCTGGAATAAAAGAACCAGATTAGTCATCAAAACTTAGGGTTAGCATAAAACTCGGTAGTTTATGACCGCTTTTTTGGACAACACACCTTAGATGGTATGCTAAATGCTGATGTTTATTCAATGTTTATTGGTTTTATATGTTGGCAAAATGGCTGTGTCTAACAGATATGGGGCATTCGGGTTGGTCTGTGTCTGGTTTTCCTTGTCAGCCATATTTATCATTGTGCAGCTCAGCAGTCAGACATGTTCTGCAAAGCTTCTGCAAGATTGTCATGATGTCCAAATGTCTCATTGGAGTCCCTTTAATGTTGAACTTTAGATGAGACTGTGAAGGATTTCTGCCTAGATTTATTGCTAGATGATTTCCTAAGCCAAAGTAACTCGTACCTATTAGCTGTGGGCCACACAGCCCTTCTGAGAAGCAGGGAATTATGGAAATATTTGACTTCTGAGCTAATGGACAGTTGAGGACTGGGAAGGGTTTTCTTACAGCCTGGCTTCCAGGCAGCTAGCTGTCCCCATCACCCTTCCCGGTGGATGGCAACAGTCACTGGAAACTTGGGAAACCCTTCCCTCACGGGGCTGCTGGTGTGTAATGGCCTCCAACGGCCTTCACTGCTCCTGGAGCAACTGCCAGGATATTGCTCAGCTCTGCTGTAACTCAGCCAGCACTCTGGCATCCCTAAGAACATTCTTGCAAACACCAAAGCATATTGTCTCCAAAAATACAAAATACTTAAATCCACACCCATCCCCATCTTCTTCCAAAGCCACTTTTTATTGTAAATTAAGGCATTTTCATGAACTCTGGTGTTTACCCAAGTTGATATTTCTTTTCATGGATTTTTGGAATGATACCATTCAGTAATGGCATTATTGACAAAAGAGATATTTCTTTCTGTACATTTGGGAGGATAATGTGGCCAAACTTGGAATTTAACAAAGCCTAGAAATGTTTTTGGGCACTGAGTAGTAAATCATTAGTTTGGGCAACTTCGTATGGCACTGTTCTGAAGACTGATACCAAATAGTATATTTGCATTGGCAATGTGAAGTGTGTTTAAATTCCCTATGGAACTCAGAACTTGTGTGACTTGTGGGGATGATTAAAAGATATCATCTCAAGATTTAACCATTTAAATACTGCTACTCTAAATCTGCTCCCTACTCGTCATTGCTGTATCCCTCCCTCAGCTTTAGTTTAATATCACTCTTT
>NW_008240227.1:956464-970875 GCF_000691975.1 Corvus brachyrhynchos
CTCATGTGTAGAACAGAAAGCAAATCAAAGCTGGGATTGCATCTGTGGTGGCACTGCAGCCCAGTAAAGCTTGACTTCTGTTCTTTCCTGGTCATTCCTTTCCCCTCTGTTCTGTCTCCTGTGCCATGCCAGCACATGCTGGTGAACCCAACCAGGGAAGTGATTCAGCTGGAGAAGGAAAATCCTGCCAAAAAGAACAACTGCCAGCATAAATGCATGTGGTCTTGGGTGGTTGGGCTGGCATGGGAACAAACAGCTGGGGGAAAAAAGGTGGGATTTGTTTAAGCTTTTTATACTGCTGAAAAAGTTATAATGGAGCCACAGCCTCCACAATTCAGGTTTTGCCTAAAAATAAGTGATATGTAAATGGCACACACACAGCAAAAGAGACAACACCATCAGGGTCTCTTTTTTCAGATCTCTATGTTGGTTTAGCCCAGGTCAGGTCCTTACTAAGATAAATTAAGTCAAAGCATATCACTACGAGTGATGCTGATGAGGCTCAGGCAAATGACTTGACTGCTGAAGTTCCGTGTAATGAGGTTTTTGACGCAATTTCTGTGAGCCAGGTTTGCAGCTTGCAGCCTCTTTGAGGAGCAAGGTAAAAGGTGGTACTTGACCTGCAGGTGTTGGTCACTGGTACCCTTTGTGCAGCCCCTGTGGACCAGGACCAGCCCCCTGACCCACACCAGCAGCTTCTGTGTCCCATGTCCATGTGCACATTGCTCCACTGACTCAGCTTTGGGTCTGTCAGGGCAAATGAGGAAGACAAGGATTCCTCATGGATCAAGTATTCCACTTGGTTTTCCCTTTATTTTTCTATAACGCTAGAGACAAACTTGCAGCTGCGCAGTTGTTGGTGTGTATGTACCAGGGTGTGGCTTGTAGCAGTGATCCAGTTAGAGTAGAGCAATTGGGAGAGCATCCTCAAGGTCTCTGTAAGGACATAATCCAATGTAGAACTTGCTGCTGCTAGGGCAGTTGCTGAGCACGCTGCCCTTCTCCTTCCTCCCCACCCACGGTGGTGCCACCACCTCAGGTCTTTGCAGCCAGTTTAATGCAGTAACTCATGAACAGAACCTGGCAAGGGCAGAGAGTGCCCTGCTGTGTTAGGGAGTGGGTGGGCACGAAGAGGAAGCAGAATGACATGGCTGACAGCAGAGGCAGGGAAAGGAGTGAATCCTGTCTTTCATCTGTCAGGACAGCCTCGTGTGACTTCGCTCTTAGTGGCACAGGTGATGCAGATAAGGAGCGTTGCCTGTGGCATTAGTGCTGTGTGTTGCTCACGCCTTTACTGCTCTGTGTTGGGTATCAGCTCGGGGCTTTTACCTCAGAAGCACAAGCTACACAACCAAGCTGCAGCACAGCCGTAAGCTTGTGCATAGCTCAGAATTCAAAAAGGAAAAATTACTTTCCCTTTAGCTTACAAACCCACAGCTTAAGGGCATTTTGCTGAAGGAGGAGGACCCTGATGCATGTACTGGGTGTTTTTGGTGATTGATTTTTGTGCTGAATCATGAACCTGTAGTTTAAGTGTAACTTCTGAAACTCACCAATAAGTATATGCAATGAGCAGTGAAATGCAGACACCTGATGCTTTGGTTAGGTGGCTTTGTCACAGTGCTCCAAAGGTGGTTTTTAGGGAAGCATGTTGTGATAGCAGTAGCCATCATGCTGCTCTCATCTGCCTCTCTTCCATCACACAAACAAGAAAAATAAGAGATGTTAAACTTACTATTTGTAAGCCCCGTCACAGCCAACACTTTTCCATTGTCTTCTGCTCTGTTGGTTTCCTACAAGAGGTTCTCAAACTGTAGTCAGCAAAAATATACTAAACGGCTTCTTTTTGACTGCAAGGTTTGAGTGTACGTGGCAGCCTGTGTGGAACCAGTCAGTCTGCACGGGACCGAGTGCCCTGTTAGATTACTTTAAATACACACTTTAGGAAGCGATCCTATCCAGGTCACGCTCCCTCTCAGCCCTCTGGCATGGAGGAAAGTGCTGACAAGTGTGATGCTTTCATTCAGAGTGGTATCTCCTAGAGGAAAAAACTTCAGTTCAAAATGCATACACAGAATTTTAACTCTTAAGTATCACCTTCCTCAAAGATCAGGGAATAATCAGTTTGCTCCCGTTACGTAAGGAAAATTCACTTCAAGATCTCTTAAATTATAAAGGGAAAAAGAGGATTTACCTTAGTATACATTTCTAAATATTTTTACTTGTTAGAGAGCTATTTCCACCATAGTACATGCTTTTCTGTCTATAGAAAGTTTGTGTAATGCTCAAAATTCTGTGTGGAAAGAGGTCTGAGCCTAAAAGGGAATAAAGGCAATGTCTCTCTGAGCTGTACTTGGGCTCCCAGGATGCTAATGCCTGTGTCAGAGGAGATAAAGTGAAGGGAGACTGCATGAAACCCATCAGAGCTGTTAAGCTGTAGCAATGCAAAGCTGCTGGTATTTTAAATAATGGTTAAAATAAATTCCTGTCGGTTAGTGCTGGACTATTTGAAATTCCCCTAGGTTTGAATAAAAAGGGAGAAGGAATTTTAACCAGCTCATTTGATAGAAAAATGACCTGCAGATGGGGTTTGAGAGAATAATAGGCAGCAGATTACAGTGGGGAAATCATGGCAGAGCATCAGACTTTGATGGGTTTATGCAGAGTGGGCAGTGGGGAGATGGGAAGAATTCCCTCTGCAAACCAGCACAGCACTCGTTTTATTTCCACTGCCTGTAGCTGTTCATAGTAGCATTAAGTCTATGAAGTCATATATGCTGAAGAGTTTTAAAATATCAGAAGTGTTACATGATGTGCAAATATCAGTGGGCTTTCTCCCGTTTATGTGCCTATTTGCAAGTACACTCCTATGTGGAAGACCTTGTGTTTCTTCCAGTCTTATAATCGAGGGCAAATACCCCTTCCCTAGTTTCCAGTGTCCTGAAATGTATTTAGTAAATACTAGATATTATCAACACTTAAGATGATGTACTGAAAATATAAACAAAGTTGGGTTTTTTCTTCAAACCTTCATAATTCTGCCAAATTAGAAGGATTTTATGAAGAAGGCAAAAATTTTACAGCCACCAAAATTCAATTATAAAGTGAATTTCTAAGCAGGAAAGCTCTTATATGCATATATAGAATAGCCCTGGAATACCTTTTTTCCCTTTTCTCTGTCTTAGGAAAACCTAAAATACACTTGGTGTAACTTAACAACAAAAAACTTGAGATTGCTGTGGCAGGCTACAAAAATTTAAATATTCTCATGAATGACACCTGCAGGGATTTTTTGTTAAATAATGGAAGCCAACATTTTTAATGCTACTTACAGCATTTATAAGCACATTTGTGATCTGGAAAAATATTCTCTAAAATTCTTGTGTGGGCTTGTGCAGCCCAGGGATGCAATAACATGGAATGTTTCATGTGTGACTCCTGTGGGATTTTTCTTTTTGCCCTTTTTTTTTTAATAATACTGTTTTTGGTATTCGAGATGCTTACCAGAGATTAGAAGTGGGGTGTTCCTCAAAAATTTTAATAGAACACTTTTTGTGGCAGCAAATAAACAATGTCCATGTCTGGACTGACCAAATCTTCGGAGCAGTTCCAGAGAGGAGCAGGGCTCTGACTGGGTGTGGTTTGAAGCAGTTTTTAATACAAGATGTTTTCCCCAAGGGGAACTGTACTTGCAGTGACCTTACCTGCCCTCAGCTGGGGTTCCCTGACTACTCCTTTAGTAAAGAAATGTTGCCAGGATCTGTTTCCTGCTGTGCCCCCATTGTCCTGATCCAGTGTCCAGCCAGGTAGTGGTAATAAGGTGAGAAAAGCAACTTTACCTGTAACAGCAGCTCCAAAGTGTTTCAGTGGCGCCTGAGGGGAGCCTGACCTGGGTACTGGATCAGAATACTGCTCCAGAGTTTCAGGAATATTTTGTACTTTTGGAAGTGAGTGATGAAGATCCCATTTGGATTTTAACACTGAAAAATAAAAGCTGAGTTCCAGGTATTACTCCTACAACATTAAAAGTGTAAAATGACCGGTAATCATTCTTCAGCCTCCTTTACCACCACCCACTGTCCAGTTCGTTGCAATCTGTTTCACTGCCCTTATTTCTATTCTTTCAATATATCCATACAATTAGAATACAGAGGCTCATTAGTGTCTGTCTCTAGCATGGGTGCCCCTTTTTAGATGAGGTAGGAAGTTACAAACGGCAGTGAGATGCTCATTTGAGGGGGAAACAGACCTCACTGAAATTATTTCAGCTCTGTAAAGCATGAAGGCACAGAAAAATAAGTGATTTCCACTATAAATCTTAGTTTGTTCCCTATTTCATATCTTTTAATAATGCGTGAACAGTTCTCCTTACAAATGTGTAGAATCACAGTGAACCTTCTTTTATTTCCTGTGGTTTTTCCCTAAATAAATTTTCTCTACCATCAAACATGCCTCTTTGTTCTCACTGCTCTAGAATTCTTTCATCCTCTTCTCAAAAGCTTCTGAATATGACACACAGTCTCACTTGAAAAGAATGCAGAAGAGGAATGCAGGGCGGGGAGTTGGAGGTATGGAGCAGCATCCACTCGGCAGGAATACAGACAACAGGACACTTCCCCCTGCAAGACAGATTGAGGGGGGCCTGTGAAAGAAATCACAAGTCGTTATGGCACAGGAAAAAGTAAATAGAGGTGATAAAGGAACCAAGTTTCTTATCTGTTTTCTTTTTTTTCTGACAAGAACCTGGCAGCTCAAAAAAAAGGCACAAAGCTGAGAAGCTGTGGAATGTCCTTCCACAGGATGTTTTGGATACGGGATTGTAAATGGGTTCAAAAGGTAATTGGATAAATTTATGAAGGAAAATTCCATGTGAGACTATGAAGTACAGAGACCCCAGTTCTTTTACAGGAACTCTCTAAGCTGCAAATGGCTGGAGATGGGAGCGAGTTTGGAGAAAGTGGTGCTGTTCATGCCTTGATGCTCTGGGCAGCCTAATGGACACGCTGGATTTGGGGCTCATCTGCCAGGCTGCTGGCATCCTGTAACCACTTTTGTCCTCTCTGGGGCTCTCTTTGGGGTATTTATGATCCTTCTGATCTTCTCAACATCTTTGATATTTGGCAACTTTGCTTAATCTGCAGTTTGTTACCTCTGTTGTTTCAAATGTCAGCAGCTGAATCGAATCCTCCCTTCTCAGATGAAGTCTATAATTTATCCTGCACAGATGTGGAGCACTCCTGCTTTTCCAGGGCAGTTGACTCCTCTGTCCTTAAATTTGTGTTCAGGAGTAAAATATTTGAAAAAGTAACTTGCTGCTTCAGCCTTTTCAGTTTGGAATTTTATTCTGAACTAACATATAAAATCATTTTCCAGAGGAGCATTTAACAGATTCCTCTGTAGCTTTGGTAACTGTTACTGAAGTACAACACTCACTGAGGTCACTGCACCCTGGACAGTTGCTTTAGCACAGGGAACCATGTTCCTTTGGCCCTGTGATCTGCACCAACCTGGCAAGTGTCACCATTTGCATTACTCTTTTAATAGTCCTTTACTACCCTCTTTTGATTTTGCCTCATTTTTCTTTAACTGCAGGTTTCAAATAACCATTTTTCTCTGGCAAGTGAGTTTAGAATTAAAGCCTCTCAGTCTCCCTTTCCATACCAATACTTTATCAATGCAAGTGCATAACTCTTACATTGATCTTGAAGCTAAATTTCAGTCTTATTGTCTTTCTGTGTGTTTTGTTTTGTTTTGTTTTTTTTTAAGCAAATGCTCTGCCCTTGTAGAAGTGAGGCTGCAGCAAGCTCTCTTATGTGTCTAATGACAAGCCAGAACTGGAGCAATGCTTGCAGTGTATTATCCTCTGTCCTTGCCTCTTTCCGATGGCTTAGTACCGATTGTTTCCAGTTGCAGCTGTTTTATACAGCTGCCAAAACCACTAATACCCAACCTGTCTCTAGTAAGAGAGAGTTTAAAGAAATAATCTTCCTTTTCTTCAGTGTTTTGAAAGATGGAAATGCTCTGGGTTATGATGTAGTTTGCCTGGTGCATTCAATCTTATGCTATGGTGGAGTGGGTAAATGGCTGGTGTTGAGCAGTGCAGTGCTATGTATGCAGCTCAGGCAGGAGAATTTCAGATAACTGGGGAAAAAAATCTGGAACCATTGAACACTTGCTGAATTTTGTGCTATTTAAATGCATACTCTGTATCTTAATACTTCAGAAATATTAAGTGCTGCTTGAAGTTCCCTGTTACAGCTCTAGTTGTTTTCCATCAGTATTTTTAAACTGCAGTCAGAACAAGGGAAAATGCCTTAAGTACTTGAGGAAGAGAAATAGCCTAGGAAGGAATCACAGAGCCTCTTTCCCATCCCCTCAGGCTTTTGCAAGGGAGCACTACTGTCACCCTGAGTGCTGTTTGCCTTAAGGAGGTTTTTCAGCAAATAGTCCTGGTTTTGTTAAATTTGCCAGTGGTCAGTCAGGTTTTATATTCAGAGCACTGTACATTGTGACCTGTCTTCAAGCTCTGCTTATTCTGTTGACTGACCTGCAGTTCTGGCCCTTTCACTGATCTCATGGTTGATTTCTGATGTTCTCTCTCACCTTCACCACTTGTTGCCTTTTTTTGCCTTCTGGCTATTTCAACCAGTTCAGTTTGCTTTCTGATGTAGTTTCTTCCTTTAGATTTACATAGTATATGAGTGCCTTTTTCATTGCAAGGTCAAATGGTACTTCATTGAGAAGTCAAAATGTGTGGATTGGCTCTTGTCACAAGCTTAATTTAACCATCATTTATGTTCCTGGAAGTATTCCATTTTTGATCCATTTCGTTTATCTTAATACCTGCTTTTAAGCAAAACTTTGACAAATGATAGCAATATGTGGGAGATATTTTAGCACAGTCTTTTGAAAATCATTTTCCTAATACGTGAATTCTAGTCCAGACCAGACTTAAAATAATGGCATTACAAAATGTCAAACCTGGTAAAACTATTAAAAAAAAAAAAAAGGAACTTTGACTAATGGCCCATGTATATGGCTTAACATTTAAGTAAAGATTGCATTTCTGACTTGAGCGATGAGAAGAATTCAGCTAAAGAAAAAAACCGGCTGAAGTAAGTTGTCTTTGTCTGGCTGTAGCTGTGGGAAGAGCTCAGTGCCACACATCTCTGGAATTTTCCAGCTTTGTCTGGGATGCTGTTCCCACTCTGCCTGCGGCCGTGAGCCCTCTCTCCCGGGACATGCTGGCTCTGGACTCCAGCGATGGTTTGTGTTCAAGCTGAGTTGGCTTCCTGGGCTAGATACTTGTGTTTTAGCAGGGGTGGTGTTTGGCAAGCCAGGGAAATGGCAGGATTGTTCTGACAGAGCCATCGAGGTCATTGCTCATAATTGAGAGTACAGAATTGAGGGTCAAGAGATGGATCCTCTGCCTTAGCCCAGGAAAGAACAAGCTGTGGGTGAATGCCAGGACAGGGGTGCAGCCTCATGGCATCCCCCCAAGTTACAGGGGCTGCAGAGGCTGCATTGACCCCCTGCCCTTTGGTAAGTGGTGTGCCCAGGCAGGAGGGGTGGCATTCGTGTTGAGCTTATCTTGGGGCTCTTACTGCAGCTGTGCAGAAGTTTGCAGTCCCGCTGATGCTGGGGCCTCTTGATTTGCCTTTGTCCATGGCATTAAACTGTTCAGCGGCTCACAACAGCCTCTGCTCTCAGGAACTTCATTTTATAGGAACAGATTTCATGAGGAGAATGCCATGCACACATTCAATCTGTCACTTTTTCCTCTAATCCCAAATCAGTACGATTTTCTGATAACCTCTGTTGTATATCTGTTAATGTTTGTTCCTGTGGGGGCGAATATTTGAGGCTGGCAGCCACAGTTTTAGTGTCAGGCTTGTTTGGATGTAGGCCTGGACTTGGAGCAGGAAATCCACTGCCATTTCACAGCTTTATTTTTGAATGGAAACCAGGGAATCGACATCATGCATTCAAGAGCAAGAAAAATAGCATTTACAGCAGGGTGTAAATATTTTTTTATGATCCCAAGCATTCCTTTGTTTGCAGTTTTAGCTTAATATATTCATGATACCTTGAAATAGGGATATGCATGGAGATGGGGGTTTGAAATTGCTTTTGTGGTTGTTTCTGGCTTATATAAATGTATATATTCTGTAAAGATCAAAAGTGACTGGGAAAGAGGATTTGGAAGAGATTATTCATCTTTTTTTTCTTTTTTTTTTTTTTTTTTTTTTTTTTTTTTTTTTTTTTTTTTTTTTGCAATACATTGGAGGGTGGGAAGAGAAATTTCAAACTTGTTCTCTCAGACTTCGGTTTTGTTCAGTTTTCTTACTTTCACAAGATGTAATATTTTTATCAAAATTTCTAGTCACTGGAGTGAAGTATATGCAAAAGTGTTGTTAAGTGTTTCAATAAAAATCTCTCCTGCTAGTTGATCGCTGATGCACAAACTCTGTGGTTACTCCATTAATTCTCCTGTGAGATTCCAGGACACTTTTTCAAGAGCAGATCTACTTTTTTTATACAATTCATTGAAATATATGGATTTTCTTTAAATATTTTCAGGTCTGCATTGTTTTTAATTTTTTATTTGCATATAAAGTTAGATTATGATCATGCTGTTTCCAGTGCTTCTGAAAATACTTTTAAAGTCTGCCTTGCATGATCTGTCAACTCAAATTATTACATTTGCATCTCTTTTTCTACAACCTGTGCAACTAAAACCACTTTAATTTGTCTGTGTTATATGATAAAGTTCAAGGGAGAAGATAAGCCAATTTGTTCATGGCAATTTTGAAATCCTGCTTAATACTTTTATTTAAAATGGTCTATTAGGATTGAAAGGGAAGTGTGGGAAGAAAATGGCATATCCCAATGTAGAAGCTGTAGAAGTCTTGTCAGAGTGCTTGAGAAACTTTAAATGGTCTTGTTTAGTTAAACAAGGAATTAGGAATTTGCTTAGGGAAGATGTGGGCTGGAGGTTGTATAAAACAGAATCAGAAAGGTCATGGGAGATGACAGCAGGGCTTGGATGTGATTGATAGTTGAAGGCAGTTCATGTGCATATGTGGAGAAAGTTATTTCCAGCATTGCTGGAACTCTGGGGAGATTTTAAATCATTCAGTTCATGTCACAGATTCTTCAGATTTGCACATGTACAAACATTATTTGGTGGCAGTTCAATGTTGTCTGTAGTTATTTGTTACCTTTTAAATAGCAGCAACATAAGAAAGAAAGAAATTGTTGGTGCTAATCTAAACTGGACAGTAGGAGTAATGTTCCTTAAGTATTTTGTGTTCATACTTGAAGCGAATTTTCTTTATTAGAAATGTTTTAAGAGATCATTTGGAGAAATCTGGAAGAGAATTCTCTGTTAATCTCCAAAAGCGAAGGTTGGTCCATTCTTGTGCAACGAGGTGAACGCTTCTGCAGAAACAATTTGGAGAAGAAAAATATCGGAACCAGTTAAAGGCCCAGGATTTGTGCCATTTTTCAGCAGTGCTGATGTACCCTGCCCTGTGCTGCAGCAGGAGCTGTCCCATGGGGATGGACAGCTTGGTGACAGTAGGGCTATCTGTACACAGAAGGGAACCAAGATCTTTCAGGAGGGTTACAGAGAAAGATGGAAACTTAAGCAGCACCATGCACAGGCTAACAAAGGGGATTGCAAGCACGTTATATTCAAAAACTTGTAATATTTGAATGACTTTCTTTAAACATGATACAAACTCTACTACTTAACCAACATTCCTCCTTTCCTTAGCACTCCCCTTGCTTATCTTTTGCCAAGAGCTGCTGTAAGGAAATACTTCTCTGCATTTCTGAATGCAGTGAGCCTGAAACTCTTCTGCAGTGGCAACTTGCAGTACTTCAGTAAATTGTGGCTTTTGTCAGATAAATAAAATTGGTAAAATTTTTCTTGATCCCCAAAACCCTCATTTATCTTTCCATTAAAAATACATATATATTCTCCAGCTTCCATTCTTCCCCTTCAATCTGTAAAGCACAGCAGCATATGATGTGGTTTCTGTGTTGATTTTCAAGATAATTTTTAGCCTGTCAAAGACCTTCTGTCTCAACAACTTTGAAACAAAGATTTTTTTGAATAGATGAGAAAGTGCAGCTGCCAGATTAACCAACACAAGAAACTGGAAGGGGAGGATCTTGCAGATGGTTCTAATAAAACTGGGCAAACAGCAAACGGGGGTGGGGGAGAATGGGTTGAAATGCAAACTGTAATCCCAGTGCAAGTTTTGGCATTAGTTTGTGAAAGACAGTCGCATAAACAGCCATGTGAGGGTTTGGGATTGGGGACAGTTTATTGCTGCTCTCAGTTTTTCCTGTTGCTACTGCACTGCCAGCTTTTTCTTCTCCCTGTACCCCTGTGTCCATGCTGCTACCTGAGCTTGTGTTGCTGTGCCAAGAGCCCTCCTCTGGAAAGCCACATTCAAATATTCATAGGATTTTTGTGAATGTGAAATACCATTAAAAGTCAAGGTTTTCAGTAGATGTTGAAAGAAGAAATTGTGCTTGTTAAGAGCACAAAGCAGTAAAAATGGAGCAGAGGCTTGTGTTGCTTCATTGTTCCTGCCTGCTATCCCATAGCCAAAAGTCCATTTTGGCCAAGCCTTGATAAACCCTGTGTTTGAAGTTTGTAGTACATGATTCATTCATAAGGATGAAGGGTGACTAGTAGTAATTTCTGTCTTTTCTGCTAATTTTCTCCTCTTACTGAGTGGTATTAGGTCTGTAATACTAGGCCGGCAATTGCAGTAGGAGAGATGCGGCTGAGGGCCTGGATAGTCTCTGATGGTCTCAAATTCAATCACTACTTCTTGACATGATAATTTGGGGTTCTTTGGTGGTTCTTCAGGCCAGAAAATCTTACTGACACCTCATTTCCAAAGCCAAAACAATTAAATCTTTATTTTTTTCTTCATCCTGCTAATCTGTCCCTCCTTCAATGAAAGGAAGAGTGTTTGAGAGCTCACAGGCTTTCAGCTTACACAGCAGCCCTTGGGATGTGTCTTCATCTTGCTGTGTCAAAAGCTTTTCAAATCAGTAGTTCGGGAGTAGCAAATCCTTCAAACACATGAGTAACAGATACTTACTTGTTTTATTGAAGAGTCCTTAAGCATGAGCAAGTCATTAAGTACTTCCTTTCTCCCCATGAATCAGTTCTATTTTAAACAGTCATCATGTATTTAATATTTTTAAAAGTATAAGAAGTTTTTACTTCTAAACTTTCTTGGAGTCTCTTGTGTACCTCTATGAATTTGTATTAAAAACGTATCTGTCAAGGGCTGCGCATTCCCTGTACTGATGCATTCCCTTTCCCTATCTCCTTCAAGAGTGGATATATTCTGTGTGCAGCATTTCTTTGCCCAGTTTTGAAGCGAAGAAGTTACTACTTTGAAAACAGAGCACATCTCTCCACTGCCTGGTCAATGGGTAATGCCACCTCAAAATGCCACCACCTGAGTGGCGTCTCCAGAGCTCAGCAACAACCCCAGAGCAGTGTCCTCACGCTGCCCGGGGGGCCTGGGAATTCCTGTGTGCAGTGTTTTCTGTGCCAGGTGATCCCTGCAGCCTCTTCGGCAAAGCTGTCATGCACGCGGTGTGTGGGGAGCCTGTGGAATTCCACTGAAGGGGATCCCGTGGTTTAATGGAATGCTTTGTCGTGGATATTGACCGTGTGATGTTGTCATGCTTTGCTGATTCAGTCGATTTGGAAAAAAATCTGTTCCCCCTCTCTTTACTGTATCATGCAAAAAGGATAACGAACATGAATATTTATAATTAAGTATTTTTGCAGGGGTTCGTGTCCAAGATACAACATGCTGAGACATTAAACAGCACAAGTGTTGCCAGAATCCTACCAGCTTGGCAAATCTAACAGCCAGCTGAAGGCAAAGAGGGGGTTTTATGATAAAATCAGGCCATGTACTGAATGCTAAAGCATCACCAGTTGTTTACAGCTCGGGAAGAGTTCACTTGCAACCAACACGAATAGGAGAAACCTTTCCCAAATGATGCTTTGTTTCCTTGTGGGTTTGCTTCCGTTTTTGCCTCCTTACACAGTCAGCAACCATAATTCAGATGGTGGGGTTTGGAACAGTCTTCCTGTTCCTAATCTTGTGAAGAGGTGCCCCTTTATCCCTGGCTGTCGCTCAGACTGACAGGACAGGGAGCTGCTCCCAGCCTTGGCAGTTGCTGCGGCTCGGGATGTTTGCAGCAGTGGCCTGTGATTCATTGGTTCAGCATTCCTCGCCCTTTGTGCTGCGAGGACAGCGCGGAGGGACCGAGTCACGGGGCAGCTCTTTTCATCCGGAGCTTCTCCTGCCTGAGCCTCTGCGGAAAGCCAAGGGGAAAACGGACAGGGACTCATCTGCAGCTTCATTTACTCCATCCATGTTAATTGCCTCTTTAGAACGGCAGCTAAAAAGGATTGCACATCATCTCTATCAATTAACTTAAAATGTTTTAAATTCATCTGTAGTACTGGGCACTGGAACAGAAGTGAATATGGAGTGCTTTGAGTCTTTTCTTTTAGAGTGGTAGATTGTGTTTTTTAAGTCCCTGTGCTGCTTGTGAGCACAATGACAACTGTATCTGTAATCTCTGTACCACCTGTTGCCTTAGCTACCATTTAATGTGCAATATGATGTTGGAGATAAAATGCTTTCTGTGGCACCTATAAAACACCTCAGTGGTCCTCACGAGCCACAGGAACACCAGATTTATATACAGCTGTGGCAGTGAATCTCTGCTATCTCCAGCTGTGCCAGAGCTGTTGGAGTGCAGCTCCACAAGCAAAGGCAAATGGCAAGCAGAGCCCTTTGCTGGGCAAAGCCTGCAGAATTTTAGGACTAAGTATAAATGCCTGCATGCAGCTAAAATTAAAAAATGAGTGTGACTGTTGGTATTTTATTCTATAGATACACACTGGCAATGTATTCCTGGTTTGTTGTTCCCTACAGAGACGTGCCCAGAGGTGCCCGCAATTTGGGAACAGGCACTGCAGGCTGTTGGAGCCGGGGCCACCTCAAACTTTTGGAAGGGGTTAAAATTTTACACAAACACATCTCCTTATGTAGAGACTTTAAAGAATCTTTCAGTGCAGCCATTCCATGCCATGAAGTGTTGGTTGATTTCTCTTTTCTTCAGGGCTATTTCTCTTATTTCAAAGAACTTGATAATATGCAAAAAAAAATTCTGCTTCTCTGTGAGGTTTTTAAAACTGCTAGGGACTGTGGTGTTCTCTCCACATTCTTTCTGGAGGCTTTGCAGGGCTCCATTCTCATTCCTTCTCTTCTCCTGCATCCTATTTCTGGCTAATCCCATCTGCAAAAGCAAATTGGTTGGTAACACCTGGGTTAGGAGAAGATTCAATCTTCTCTGTCCAGAGTAAGCTTTTGACTCATCTCTAATATTTCCATTTAGACAATGAGCCACAAGTTGAAGTCTAATTTAGTGGCTATTCCCTTCCCTGCCTTCATTTCTAGGGTATTCACCCTTCTCATTCAGTCCGTTTCCAAGCACATGATGTGTGTTTTCTGTTAGGATGGTTCTTATTCATCTCACTTGTTGCTACTCATCTGCAGGGCTATTTCAGTATCTTCCTTTCAAATGTCCTAAAAAGTCCTTTTGTGGTGATTATCATTGTCAAGGCGTTTTGGTTGTGCTGCTCAGTCTGTGCCCTCACCAGGCTGTGTTTGCTTTGCACAGAAGTTTAAGTGCTTTGCTCCTTGTTATTTGTGGCTTCCGTTATACAAATAATTTGTGTTTGCTTTCTTTCTGCCAACTTTGTCACCCACAAATGTGTTCACACTTGAAGTCCCAAGAAGCAGAATACCAGAGGAGGGAAAAAAACAACCCCACAAGCAAAACCCCAGAAGAACTGGACAGTGCTGTCTCCTTGAATAACTCTAAAGAGCTCTGCTCCTTTTCCTAGGAAAAGTCCTTAATTCTTCCAGTTGGTTCTACAGGCTGTTCCTCAGCCTGTGCCTCCAGCCCATTATCATTGCAAAGCTGCAGCTTGGCTGTTGGGCAGATAAAACTAAAGGAAGGCTGCAGCAGTGTCCTCCTGGGGAATGGAAAAGAAATGGGAATGTTGAGGACGAGGACAAAAGTCTGGGGTGCCAGCTATGCAGACAGAATTCTGAAGAGAATTCAGGTGTCTTTTTGCACAGCTCTCATAGCATTTAAGAGATCAGAAGGTCACTCAAGAAGGAAAATTTACAATAAATTCGATTTGAAATAACCTTCTTGTCTGTCTTTCACAGAAAATGTTGCTGCCCTGACCGGCAGTCATGAAGAGAAGGGGGTGAAGAGAATTTGTCTGGAGAAGTGGGAAGTTTTGAAATTTTCAGCAGGGGGTGAAGCCAAGCCAGCCA